>NC_052122.1:658646-762752 GCF_012273895.1 Zerene cesonia | reverse complement strand
TCAAAGGCGCCAGCAACGTGGCCCAGTATGAGCATAGCCACGCCCAGTCTATCCACGCTAAGCTCTATGGCGCAATCCGACACGAGGTTGACTTCGACCGCGGGCCCGCACGTGAGCGCACCGCAGTGGAAGAACGCAGGCGCTAGGACGCAGCTTACGTCCACACTGTGAATCATTGATGTATTTTGAGATAAATTATTATCTAATAATAACAATTTATACTGGCTAAAATGGGAATGTAAAGAAAAATCTATTAAATTTCTAAATGACAACTATAAAATATCATATAGTTCATATAGGTTCCTTATAGCTTTGTTGAAATCAATTATTTACTACAAAATACTAAAAATAAAAAACATAGAGTTATAATTGTGTCACAAAGGATACTTACGAATGTAACACTGGAGTGATACATGGCGAAACCACGGGCTGACTCCATTTAAGAGCAGGATTTTCACCACCTGTGGTCTTCAATATTTCTGATTCCACTGCCTGGCCACAAAATACCATAATAATAACAAATAAAAAGCCATCACATTTAGTAATCGTATAATTTCACGAAAAAACACATTACATAGATATCTATACAGCAATAGCAATAGATCAGCATTATCAATAAGAAACAGCAATGCAAAACATTTTAACAAGCTTATAGAAATCTGAATTCACACTTAATACCAACTCCGACCGCCTCGGAACTGATTGCCAATACAAAACGATATCAATAGCTAAAATATTACCTCCTGGTTAACAAGTTGTTTGAACCTAGCAGAGCGTATAGCTATGTTCTTCAACAGGACCTCGTATTGGCGTCCCTCCATCCCTATGCCTGATGTGGTCCACGCGTTCTCTGTGCCGGGGTTAACTGCACGTCTAAGAAATAATATAGATATGGACAATTGTTACGTATAGGGACTTGTATAAATTGGAAAAGTTGTGGAATAAAAAAAAAACTTCCATGTATGTACAGACGGATTCCGAATGGAAAAAATAATGTACATTACCTGCATATAGGATTTTCAGGGTGAGGATTGACTGTTACTTTGCCAATCTGAAAAAAAAATACAAAAACTATCATAAAGGACAAACGAAATGTAATGTGGTGGATTAATTATTTTTAAATGTTGAAATATTTTTAACAAATTTGGATTTATCACACGTGTCTATGCTTTACTAACAACGTTTTATTAAGGCTATAAGAATCCTTTTTTTATTTCCATCAACTTGAAATACAACAAAACATTCTATTGATATACTGTACACTGGTCCATTTTTACATATGAAAGGGCATAGTAGATAACATATATGACAAATTTTATGAACAAAGCCCTTTATCATGGAATACTTACAATCAACATAATGGTGTCATCTTCATTGGTGACTATCTCATCGGTTAGTAGGAGACGCAAGCCTCCCGCCGTCACGTAGCAGAACGGCCACTGCCAATTGCTCAACCTATAAAAGTATTTTTAAGAATATTGAAAGGTCACAGAGATTTAATTCCTATACTGAGAATAATATAATAATTCACCCATTATTACTTTAAAATCAGTTTTTTACATTTATTAAAACTATTAAATATTGGTAGATACAGGTAATTAAAGCAATTATTTGTCAGTAGTTATCACTGAATAATAAATTCAACTGTAGCTATAAATGATAACATTTTTAAGAGTATGAAGAACGATTGTATCTTTAAACACAGTGCGTTATATATAATTAACACTCACCTAGTTTCCTCGTTTTTCAAGGGACAATATGATTTAGGCACCAAAACTCGAAACAAACATACGATTTGCTCTAGAACTGTGGGTCGCAGTACAACTTCTAGTGGCGCTAGTGTCGCATAAATCTCCCACATGCTATCTTCTTTCTGTGGAAATATTTTATCGATTGTCAGTTAATTAAAGCTATATTTTAATATATCTTATAGAAATATAATACACAAGCGGTCCGGCTCCGCCCGTGGTACATATATAGACTATAGACTCCCTCGATAAATGGGCTATACAACACTGAAATAATTTGTAAAATCGGACCAGTCGTTTCTGAGATTAGTCCGTTCAAACAAAAAACTCTTCAGCTTTATAATATTAGTATACATTAAAAATATTAAATATTTACAGCTCTCAGAAGTTACATTTCATCAAGGTCACAATAAAGAAGATCAAACAGTTTTTTTTTATGTCATAGTCGGCAATGGAGCTGGTGGGTCGCCTGATGGTAAGCGCTACCACCGCCCATGAACATCTGGAGAGGCGTAAGGTCAATTGCAGACCTTTCGTCACTACAAATGTATTGCCAACTTTAATTGGGAAGGGATTAGGAAAGGATTGATGAGAGGAATAAAGGAAAGGACTGGGAAGGGTAAGGAAAAGGATATGGGCCTCCGGCTCCCCCACTCACCGTACGAAACACAATAGCAAGCTATTATTTCACGCCGGTTTTCTGTGGGGGTTTGGTACTTCCCCGGTGCGAGCTGGCCCAATTCGTGCCGAGCGTGCTCGATTCCCACAATAATAGTTTCACACTGATTTCGAAATAGTTAAGTACAGACTTACTGCGTTTTGTTCTAAAAGTTTCGGATGTAGTTCTTCTTTCCAGCTAGCGGGTAAGTTGGATATTCTGCAATTTCAATAAGTAATACTTATTTATCATTAGAAGTTCATTTGTAAATGAATATTTCCAAGAAATCGTATGTCCTGGTTGATACAACTGGTACTACTGTCAATTTTTATTGAAATACAATATCAACTCACAAAGCTTGTGTTATGGTGACAGCGAGGAAGTGACTCTCTTCCTTTGCGTTAGTCGGTTCGCGAGCTTCCAGCACTCTGCCGCCGAGGACTCCTGCCGTCCATTCATCACTGCCAGTACTACGAAAGACACCTTATTATTAATGAAACAAAGCTATAATTGCAATGAATTCGGTCAATATTGCAACATTAGAAGACTCATAAGTCTTCTGGCCATAGCCAGTTTAACCACTAGCCGATACAGATTTATAGCCTATAAAACACTATTTGAAAGAAGGAAAGAAATATATAAATATATTTTTTGTCATTAAAAGCAAGCGAAAACCGCACATAAACAGTAAGCTATGTTAAAAAAATCTTTGTATATAAAATTGCAATTAAGTTTTTTTGGCATAATATAAGCTTCAAAGCGATAAGGCCGCCAAATGTACAAATCATGTTTTTGTGTGTATGTTTCTTTTGTTCTCCTATGTGCGCATTGTACAATAAAGAATTTAAATAAATAAATAATATAGTTACATACAGTATTAATAATTTTAACTGATAGATAAACTTGAACAAATCCAGGAGCTATAAAACTGGATAAAAATAACTTTTATTCGTGATGATATCGAAACACAGATGTTTCCTAAAGGTCAATCGTACGTGTTCAAATCGCTAGCGATGACGTCACCACCGCTATAACCCAACCCAAACGGCTGACCACACCCACCGGTCGAAGTGTTTCACGGACGCCGAGGCGATCTTCACTTTGAACTGGTTGTAGTGCTCCTGCAGGTCCACGCTGCTGATGACGTCATCCGTGTCGAACACCAGCTTCGCGGTGGACGTCGTGAACACCAGCGACGCGTGGCTCACCACCCATTGGAACCAGAAGAACGTCTTCATTTTTATCGCTGGAAATTAAATATATTTTTAATAATTATGTGTCAATAGGATGTTTATTGTGGTTATGAAAAACACTTCATTTTAATAACGTCTCATTTAAAATGAAGCAGAGCTACATATTGCTTTTAACGTTGACATGTGGCATTTGTCTTAACAGCAAAAATAGAAATCACAATTTAAACAGGCAAATGACTATGGATAAACTTCACGTTAATATGGTAGAAAAATAATCCTGTAAATACTATAAATAGACAAAAATATTTTCGTACATACGAGTACATATTTAAACACTACTCTTGCATTACAATATCAATTATATATATATCAAAAAGTATTAACATACGGTCTCTCTCTGGATGCGCTTCAAATATCGATATAAGTTCAGAAGGATTGCCACTTTCCGTCTCCTCTGAGAGGCTTCTCACTTCATCTATTTCAGATACGGACCTAGAGCACATCAAAACAATTAATAGAATATATTTTACACATTTTCTTTATAAGAGTATATTTGTAATACCGATAATTTACGACCATACCGTAAAGACATTTACGCATAGCATTATTCATTTATTTATTCATGAGTAACAATCTTAAATCAATGATAAATTGTGTCTCAAAATTCAATTTATTTCATCCATTGGTCAGACAAACATATAAAATATACATTAAAAACACTATTTACCGTATAAGCGATCTTCGAGATCCACCCGCAGATGTAAAACTCTGTTTTGGAATAGCTAAAGGCGGTCGCCGTAGCAATTTCAATACATGCGTGAAGCAATGTATTGCTACCACAACCACATGCACCTAAAATAATTATATTATTACACTCACATTCGTAGGATTTCATTACCAACGTTCAATAAAATACCGTTTATTTGGTTGTTTGTTATTGATTTTTAAAAATGACTCTCAAACTAGAAACTGATCTTTATTGAAAGTATGTTCGCAAGTTAAGTTAACTTTTTATTTAGGCCAGGCCAACAATTTCATATTATGTTTAAAACAACATCGACATCTACAGGGAATAGGGAATTTGATCGCGTTTAAAATTATTGCTGAAATCGACCTTTATGAAACATCTAAATTTAACTCACGATTTGCCATGTTCTCTCCTTATGTCAAAGTAATAGAAAACAAAACGATGGTTAAAATGTTAAACTTGGGAACACTTACAAATGTTAATTTTTACTCGGATAGAGTTTAGGCAATTGAAATTCTACAATAAAAAATAATTAAGAACAAAAATAAAATTGATCCTTCGAGCCGGATTTGGGAACTTACTTGATCACTATCCAAGCGCACAGTAACGGGCGGTGTATCGGCATGAAGATTGACCCCTAGCGACACGATGGGACCAGCTCTTATATTGCTTTCGACACTTTCCGCCGCTGGTTCGGGCTCTTTTGGCTATGAATGTACATAAAATATATAGGTATAAATAGACAAGCAATAAAAAGTGAAAATAACTTGGTTTGTATCGATTCATATTTACCTCTGGACTGCTTTGTTTTTTCCGCCTGAAAATGTAACAAATTGATAATAAGAATATATTATTGAAGACAGAAATGGAAATGTAATTAAACTATTCGGTACTTGTTATTGTATAGTTGTCCCGTAGGATGCCTACGCATCAAACATGAACAAAACAAAAAAAAAATCTCACCTGGCCGGTCCACGAACGAACTCTTTCAATGACGACGGTTTGAAATCAACGCCACCCGTAAAGTACTTCAACTTCTGCAACAATCATACGCTTTAGTTTCTATTGTAACTAAAGCCTAGCAGCATTTTTGGTCAAAATTTGTTACGCAAAAGTTGAACAACAAATCAACAAATCAACAAAATTAATATTGCAGGAAATTTAGTTAAAATGTGTAGGTGTCTCGGGCGAGAACTTATCAGAGCGGGCAGAGTTACCAGCAACTCAGTACCGAGTGGATTCAATTTTGCTAAACAAATGTCTATCATGAATACGAAGCTTAGTTAATATCGGTGCTAATTTTTCATGATATAAATCTCACAGTATATGAGTTCCGTACATGTAGTTTAGTGTAGAAACGTAGTGTAGTAGAAACGTCAACTAACCTCATCCTCTCTGCTCGAATCAGCGTGCTTTTTGCTCTCACTGCGCCTCGGTATCGCCTTGATTTGCAGCGACTTAGTGACCACGGACAACGTGACCGTGGTGGTCACTAGTTCGAGTACAGTTCTCGGTATGGCCACCCGTGAGGTTTTCAAATGTGATCGTAGTCCACTGGCGGCTTTCTCTTTGCCGGAACGCTCGGTGCCGGCGCGTACCTCCAATGTATAGCAAGATACGTCCGCTATACGCATCTTCCAGGGAAACGATTCGTCTACTGTTGAGAAAGAATTGATTATAATACTGATTCTACTAATTACAAGTTACTAGTACGAATAGTTTTTGAACCACGGACAGATATATAGACAGACATGTTGAATCTACTTTTTTAGGGATCTTTTTTGAGCAAGTAACTAGGGAACCCTAAAAAAGTGACAAACTGAAACGGTTTGTTTGAGAGCATAGGAACACTTACTTTCTTCGTTTTTTGGTGAAAGGAATGTAGGTCCATCGTGCCTTATTTCTTGCCAGAGATGCTTCATCGAGGAATTGGAATGTATAGACCAGCGACCGAGACTGAAACATTTTTATCGTTAATTTTATACCAATTTTTATATATAGAAATCAACAAAATGCTTGCAAAGCAATATAATACTACAGTAAAAAAGTTATTGGATTTGAATTCAATTGAGTCATTATTTCTTTAAAGTTAAAAGCACTTTCATTGACATAAATATATTGAACTTTAAGGTCAAACAGAATAATTGTGAACACGGGTGATTAGAAAAAAAATCCTAGTAAATTTTTCTGTAATTGTGAACGTTAAAAATACACTAATAGTATAAATGTGAAAGTTTGTTTGTTTGGATGTTTGTCCGTCAATCACGCTGAAACTACTGAACGGATTTTGATGACATTTGGTATATAGACAGGGTATGAGTTAACTTGGGTGATAGAATACATTTTATCCCGATTAAACGCTTCCTTGGGAGAAAACAGGAATCTTGATATACGGGCGGAGACGGAAGGAGCGTATTGTTGACTGTAATATGTAAGTCATATTACATACTAGCATACCCGGCCACGCGTTGCTGTGGCTGAGTAATAATTAAAAATATTAAGATTATAAATTATTGGTATAATTATTCGAAATAAAAACTATTCTATAAGTTGGACCAAATTACACATAAAATGCCAAATTTCATCCAAATCGCTTGAGTTGCTGAAGAGTTCATTGGGAACATACATCATGACACTGGATTTTTAGATATTATATACTAGGTGACCCGGCAAACGCTGTTCTGCCTTACTTGTATCATTTAGGGGGTTGAAAAATAGATGTTGGCCGATTCTCATAGATACCGAAAGAATTTCATCAAAATCGGTCAAGCCGTTTCGGAGGAGTATGGCAACGAAAACTGTGACACGAGAATTTTATATATTACATATATCGAACAAGCGACATTACCTGACAGCGAGCACCCGGTTGAGCGCGAGCGCGTGCCGCTCGATCGCGTCGCGCACGGTGGCGCAGTGCACGGCGCTCGCGCTCGCCGCCGTCACGTACACGAGCAGCAGCCCGCACTCGCACGTCACCAGCACGCGCCGCAGCCGCGCGTGCAGCCGCAGCAGCCGCTCCTCTGACCACCACGCGTCCGCCGCCGGCTGGCGATGGCGGGGTGATTACTTTATTCTGCTCCGTTAACGACACAGCGTACATATCGTCACGTGTAGTCGGTCGGTGGTAGAGTGGTGGATGGAATGTTTTGTATGAGGCATGGCTTATACCACATTCCTCAGCATTCGCCGTATGCGCAAAGCTTATTTTTAAGATTATTTCACGCAACTTTTAAAACAAAACAAGATTTTGAGTTTTAATAATATATAAAGAATAATCTTTTATTCTGGAATTGTTAATTAAATTCAATATATTGTTGTAATGTAGTGCAAAAGCTGTAAAGCTATTAAATCACCAATAAACAAATTAATTAATAAAATAAATCATTGCGAGATAGGTTTATAGTGGTTGTAGAATCATATGCAGAAAAACAATTCTTAAATAATTATCCGTTTATCCTTACTTCCCTTCCCTTCCCTTTCTCCTTTTGATCACTTTTACAATTGCCACAATTTGACGAATCGCAATTTATATTCTTTTTCTATTCTCTAAAAATTTCTTATTTAAATATTTAATCTTATTCATTAATATTAAATATTCTTAGTTACATATTTAAATACCTTATTTAAATATTTAATCTAAACTTCACAATAACTCTGGTAAGAGCGCTCACGCGACATATTTTGAGGCTTATTTAGTTTGCTATTATACGACCAACAGTCAAGTCCAAATAAATCTTAACAATGCACAGGACAAACTTAATTCGTACTCACTGGTGGCACTCCAGGTTTAGGTTCCTTCTTATCACTCCTCTCACTGCTAGACTCCACGCTGCGAGTCTTCACGTGGACTTCGGCCCCAGACCCTGATCTACTACCACCTCTGCCACTTGACGACTAGTAAATATTAAGTATCACTGCATATTTGTGTACATTCTTATAGCAAAATTTTAAATTATTAAATATTTAGGTAAATTTAACAAAACTTAAGTTAAACTGCGAAAAATAAGCACCTATCATCTTTATTTCGTTTCAGTTATAATGTTTTTCAAGTGTTTATAAAATACATTTAATAGTTTTACATTTAAAAAAATATACAAAAAGAATTCACTGAGGCAGTAAGGTCAGCCAGATACTACCCAACCAAAATGTTTATTAAACATAATTTAGCTTCTTTAAATTTAATTTCGAAAAGTACTTAAATCATATTTTACTTTAGCGTTTATCGTTTATTAAAAATCGCATACTAACCGGTGGAGTCGTTCGCCGTTTCAATAAATATTGTGATGAGGATGTCATTTTCAGAGATGACGTTTGAGATCGTGATTCTGAAAAATCTTATATATTAATATCATATACTATTTACTGTTGTTTTTAATATGAGAATTAAAAATTTATATGAAAAGGTATAATAATGGCCTCTATCTAAAGTAGGTAGTTTTAAAGTCGCATGCGGAATTTTGCGGTAAGAGATTCACAATTTGGTATGTTACAGTTTTGTTTTTTCTCTTCAATATCCTCAAATACTAGAAAAAAATTAAATCCAGTAGAACATACACACTTAATAAAACAATATAAATATTGTTACTTAGTGAAATATTTAAAATGAAGCCCAAACACAAAATGTGTTCCTAAATGATTATTTAGTTATTAACAGAGAAATCTAGTCACAAATTGGCCAATTTTCGCCTAGACTACTTTGAGTTAAAGTGTGTAATTTTTGTTATCTACTCTAATACTATAAAGATGAAATTTTTGTATTTTTGTATGTTGATACGTTTTCATGCAAAACTTTCACGCACTGGACCGATTTTAAATTCTTTCAACATTAAGACTATATATGTACCACGGCCGTAGCGAACAGCTAGTAGTAGATAATATTGTGCTTTGCTTGATTAACATATAAATACCTGTGATCTTTACTTTGGGTCTGTACCCAAGCCACGCAACAAGTAACGGATCCACGCACAAGGCCATAGGCTCCAGCCAAATGCCTATATAATCTAACGCGTTTTGTGTCGGCTCCTTGCACCATTGAAATGCACTGCGAAGGTACGGTCTGAAAATAAATCTCACAATAAATTAAATGCACAAACAATCTTAAAAAATAAAGTTTTATGTTTATCTTTATAAGTATTAAAATAAAATGAAAATACTTACGTCGTTGTTGGCGAGTCAGGGCCCGAAAATAACCAAGCCTGTTTCGCCTCTTCGCCATCTGCTAAAAAATAGAAAAAAAAATATTTCACAACTTTTCCACCAATGTTTAATGTAACGCTTACTATTAAATTATTAAAAATGTAAATATCTAGCTTACACCTGTAGAATTCTCCTCGTTTATAACGTTTAAAAAACTAGATTATTCTTGCCCTTGGTAAAACTAAATTAAAGATATATTATAATCCGCCAATGATTCAATTCAAACAGTTCTTAGAACCAATTCTAATAACTCATAGTGTATGTGTAAAAAATGTATGTTCATGTTGCGTCACTCACTCGGTGCGTGATGCGCGGTCGCTCGTACTGAGTGCAGTGTCAGTATGTGTGTGTGTATGTTTCTCGTTATGTAGCCCCTCACCGACAGTTCCTCCAGTGTCAGCTCTATCGCTACGGATTCTGAAAAGAGTATTATATTGTACGCATAATACATACATTAAATATATTAAACATGCGTAATTATTAACGATAGATCAATTTAAAAAAGAACCTCGAAAGATCAATTGCTTAGAAATAACAATAGCAAAAAACCTTTAAATAATAAATAGAAATATTCTCCACAACAATCCCTTCTTTAACCGACATCCCCAAAACGAAGGAGGTTTTCACTTCGACTATATTATTATTATTTACATATTGATTTACTTTTAATTATTAAATCCTCTTTTAAATTGATGATTATGTTCATAACTGTTTAAATCATTATTGCAATTTACCCTCATCGGTCAAGGCATCCTTGGCGACTGTGGTATGTTTCAATGGCATAGATATTTTCTGATTGCACAGTGAAATAGGAATGTACCAAGCCGTTTGCAACCGCGCTGAGGAGCCACAAACACTCGCCTCTCCTTGGAAAAATAATAACAATTAATATAAATAATGCATTTGACAGTATGATTTTACAACACATAATATTATATTTCACAAACATTTTATGTTGACATATTTCGCATATTATACCTTTAAATCGTGAACAATTACTTCAAAAGATTTATCAAATATCGAATCAAAAATCAAAAATTAGGGTACAAATCTTTGTCTGGTGTAAGGGTATATAATATTGTAAGGGTATATAAAATATGATCATTATATATTATATAGCATCTATTGAACAACAAAGTACTCACGAATCTTAACGCTATAACTGAACACGACGCTCTCCTCCGCAAAGTAATTCCTATGTAAAAGCGAATGCGTGACGAAGCGGACATCTGCGCGTGCGCACGGCCTCGACTTGTTATCCGCGAGCGAGATCAGTGTTGCCTGTATGGCGGTTATCGTTCCCGATACGTGCAAGCGAGCGCCTTGCCAGAGTGGGCCACTGTCTTCGGGCATTTGACACGCCGCTGAACAGACTCTGGGAAAGAGGTTTAGGTTAATTTACATAACCAATGGGGTTGCGCTCAGTAGAGGAGAGTAAAATTTTAAAAATTTTAAGATCTCAAATGAAACTAATATTATAAAAACATTCGTATTTATGTATGTTTGTAATGCTTTCACACAAAAAGTACTTTAATGATTTCAAAAATTCTTTCACCATTAGAAAAATGCATCTTAGTGACCTGACACTTATTATATAGTATAGTATATAGTATATAGTATTTATAGCAAAAAAAAAATAATAATAGAACTCTTTCCAAATATTTAAATATTTTTGACGTGGGATTGTAATACCTCGCATTCAGCAATCCTTTAATAACAATTGGTAATTAGAACTCACCGTAAAGGATACAACGGTGCGGCCACATTGAACATCGCTTTGGGCACGTCCACGTCAAGCACTATCGACGCATCGAGGGGCTTTTCGTTCGGCGAGTGGTCCCAGGGCATCAGCCTTATGGTCACACCGTTTATCTCTATACCGATGCGCCGCTGCGGCAGGTTCTCTGAGAGCGCTTCGCATTCTTCCACTGTTAGAGTGCGTGTAGGCGGATCTAAAAGGGAGTGGGGGGGGGGGGTATGTAATTAATTAAGTTTTAATTCTTCTATGCAGATTAGATCTTGTAGTTAATCAATCAATTAAGATAAGTATATAAATAACCTTTTCAATTAAAATGAGATAATTATAACTTTTTCTGAATAAAATCAATGGCTAAAAGCAATCTCGACCGCAAGCTTTGTTATCGTCACGATAAAAAAAGTCGAGTTTGAGTTAAAAACTAGAGTACAATTTTAACCTTCATCGTTAAACAGGGGTACAGAGTTCAACGCATTCCGTATAACGGCCAGCCGATGCAGGAGTCCGGTCGACACACGCACTGACATCGGACTCACTACTATTTTCATCACGCTGTCCTCCACCCAGTCACTGCAAGTGAATGATGATAATTATTAATGTAACACTATTACGATCCTATTGACAGTCCATTACACATCACTGTAACAAATACGTATTCTACAACTAAATCGTAGTAGATGGGGTAATTTTAGAATTTTTTTTTTTCAATGTTACTAGATTCTAGAACTAAAAAACCCATACATATCACCCATATATATTTACAGTCGACATCAATAAAATGATAAGAATACTATAAATCGAATTTTGAAAATAACCACTAGCGCATAGAAAAATTCTATAGTTACCTATATTCGAAGTCTTTTGGCGGATTATCATACGGATTAACGAGTCTATCAGAGGGCACTCTATCGTGGTTATACTCTACATATACAACGGGCGCCATTTTCGTCCAGAAAGTGTCTTTTGCTTCGTCCCTCTCATCCGTTTCCGTGGGTATTTGGTCTTGATTCTGCTCTGTTTGAGAATCGGATACGTTCCCCGATTGCTAAAAGAATTATTACACTATTTTTTTTTAACAAAAACAAATACGCTATGAAATATCTCAACTAATTAAGCGATCAAATATTGTATGCTTTTAGTAATTTGGTTCAACTGGAGAGTTGAGAACGTTTTTATCTTGATTAAAAAAAGGGTGGAAAGATCATAAGATCGGCAGATAGTGCACAGCGTCGGTGAAGCGTTGTGATAAACGAAGTTTCGGAAATCTTTCAATAGATTCTTCCTTTTTTTCAAAATGGTGGAAAGATATTTTCTTCTCTTTGAGTAATATATCTACATATATTAAGAGTACTTTCCGTCCAGGTGTTACAAAATACTTAACTGTAAAATCTTGTTGTGAAAGAAAAACAGGCTATCATCATATTAGTCTCTTGAGCAGTCTCCATTCAGATTGGCTACTGCAGCAGTCACTCATCCAAAAGGTTAGCATAGCTTACTTACTGTAGGTAGTGGTTCTCCGAGTTGCTCCTCAGCCGCGACGCCAAGTTCTATTTTCTGATCAATGAAATCTTCATCAATCCAGCACCAAGCTTCATCGTGATCTCCCGTTTTACTGAGGTACGTTGTCGGTGCGTCATTCAGCTGTGTAGTCATAATTTTTTCAAAAATATATCTTTTTAGCTATTAAAACATATACTTATACTTCACACATGGCTCAGCTTTAGTGGCTTTGTGGTGAGAACCTCGGATTTAAATCGCAAAAGTCGTGGTTCGAGACCGGACGTGATTTTTCAATTTATCTGCACCTTAACCATATCCCCACTACTCGAAAAGGTAAAGGCAACTAGCATATCCAAGAATTAAAAATTCAACAAATAACATCAACCTGCATAAGGCCAGAGAGGTGGATTAGGTCAGAACAGTAATAGGAGTCATGTGTCTCCACGGTGAAACATATTTGGGCTGATGATGACGATGATGGCACACACATATATTGCTCTCTACTTCGCATCTGAAACCTTAGTCCGAGCTCGAATCAGTCGTGGAAACTTCTAGAACGCCACGTCCACATATCTCCATTGTACAATCGTCACACATACCGCATCCACCCCGACGTGGCCGCACACGCAGCGGCCGTGCGACAGCAGCGCCAGCCGCCGCGCCCCGACCTGCACCCGCAGCGTGCTCGGCGAGCACACCGAGCTCTTGGCGACGGCGTCCGTCGCGGAAACTTCTAGAACGCCGCGCGCGCGCTTGCGACCGCCCTCTATTTCCATCACCTGGTAACGATTTTGTTTGTATAAAACAATTAACAAAGCACGACACGACGAAATTGTTAATCTTGGACTCAATTTATCACAGACATAGCCAAAAACCAACGCGACAAAGAGACTTTCAATTTAAAACAGAAAAAAAGTAACGAATTGTCAATTATACTTTTGGGAAGAAGTGTAGCATATGACACACAGGAATTTCAATAATTTTATTTAAATATAATTTACACTACTATTACGATGGATATGTAGTTGTTGTAATACAAGCCGCTATGGTAAATCAAAGCTAAATATCTGATCTGGTATGATATTAATTAATGCACGCTCACCTTAAAAACGAGCGCCACATGCTCCAGATATGCAGTGAACGCAATCGGTATCGGTGTAGCCGGTGCGGGGGTTTCCTCGACGCCATCACGGTCCATCCATGTGGGTAACCACGACCACGCCCATTCGGACCAGCTCTCGCTGCGCGCTGGCTCAGCGGAGTTGGATGATACTGAATCTGCAGACAGAAGTCTTTTTTTAATTTGTATGTTTGGTGCATGCAAATAATAAGTAAAGTGTTTTCATTTTGACAAAATCGATAAGAAATGCAACGTACTACGATCCCAATATTAATACAAATTAAAGTAAGCTAAATTATACGGAAAAAATGTTTCAAATCATGACATAAATAAATAAGGCACCGACAAAAACAAACATGAATAAAATCATCACTTTTTTTCGCGTGAACTCCTCAAAATGGTCTATCAGACATCTCTTCACTTTTATGAACTATGAGAAACATACCTAACACCTAAATCGCAACCAACATGCATCCAATAGCTCCAAAACCACTCACGCAAAGGGGCCTGCTGTACACTCGGCGCTTTAGGCACCGGTGAGGGTGGTTTGATGTCGACCAAAGAGCGCTCCTTCAACAACCGCAGCAGCAGCACCAGCTGTTCGCTGGTCACGCCCCACGCGAGCCGGCTCGAGCGCAATTGGACGCTGAGGCTGCGCGCTCGACGCGTATTGGCGGAGACTAGACGCGTTAATACTCTGTGACAAAAAAAAAGCATTTCTTTATAAGATAATAAAGGGCTGGTAGCATTAATGTGCTTATTCAAATTAAATTGTATAGATGAATCATCCTTTAACATAAGATTCTGGTCAAATTTCGACTCATCGATCAATAAAAAGAAAAAGAAGTTAAATATATTAACAGTTTCTCATAAACTAAATATTTTTTTATTAATTATTTTATCTGCTTTTTATTAATTTTGAAGAAATTGTCTACTTAAGATTTTGCTTATAAATATAAAACCTAGAGTAACGTTTAATTGAAACAGTACTTCAAAGAGGAGTAAGTCAGTTATTTTATATATCTCCTTTTATTTGAAGAATAAATCCGAATAACAAGTGTAAAAGTTATTAAGTCACAAGTACAGTGAATTAAAAAAGGAATGTTTTCTTAATTAAAAAATGATTAATCCACATATTGTTACTCACCGGAGGTCCAGCTGACATCTATATAGCAGGGGTTCTTGATAAAAACGTATTTTTCCATCCGAATCACTTTTGTCGAGGCATAGTGTTAAATCATCCAAGCGAACCAGCCGCCTGATAACGGGCTCGACTTGATCTATATCTGTAACAAACAAATAACAATTTTATATTGCAGCAAATATCTCTCACTCAGTAGAGTTGTTTTATTTTATACATATATATACGTCTGAAAGGAGAACAATTTTTATAACACCTTAAATCACACTAATATTATAAATATAAAAGTTTTATGTCTGTGATGTTTGTTCGTCAATCACGCTGAAACTACAGAATGGATTTTGATGAAATTTGGTATACCGATAGGGTATGAACTGACTTGGGTGATAGGATAGTTTTTATTCCGATTGAACGCTCCCTTGAGGTATATTTAAATTATTAACAATATTCATAATAACACTTTTTTTAAGCGCTTTAGAATAGTCAATATAAACAATTTAAAATTTACCAACGGTTTGTAACCGAAATTAGTATTTCTACTTACGAGCGGGCAAGGAACTCCGTAATCGCTCTTAAAATCATATCAATTTTACAAAAATCTTTCCATCTCCTAATATAAACAGCATTTACCAGCAAACTGCGGCTGCCAATCAGCTCCGACGCTGTCAACGGCCAGCCGCTTCACGTTCAGCGAGAGCACGATGTCATCGTGCACGTACTTCACAATCAGCGAGTGCACCCGCACCGATATGTTGCTGACGATGCGCCGCACCAGGGCCTGCATGTAGCCAGGCGGCGCTTCGACCACTTGCGTCCTGGTGGGTTGTGATGTACAGACAATTTTGGACGCTTTTAAAATGTCATTTATTCAAGTATACGTTTAACAGATCTAATATTTGTAAATTTTTAAGTTTTAAACTTCAATTAGATAGTGGGGCACGTACAAAATCAAAGTTAAATTCTGTTAGCTTCGTCATATGCATTTGTTTCGTAGGAAACAAAGAGAAGTTTTGAAAACATATTTAGGTTTAACCTTATTACAACTATGACACCAAATCGCAAAATGTTATATAACTAAAAAGTTATATAATTATAACAAGTGGAATTAAAATATGACTAATATTATAAAAAAGATCACTCGCAACCAAACAATTTAATGTGTTTAATATATATATTGAGTCACCACAGATTAACAATACTCTTAAGGAACAGTTCTTCCCCAGCACAAACAAAAAATTGTTTAAATTGAAGAATGACGTACAAACCTATTCTAAATTAAATTAGGATAGTTGCTTACCTGGGTGACTCGGGTGGTGGGCTCTCTTCTGGTGAAGGGGGATTGAGACTGAGAATGCATTCTAGAAATAAAAAATACAGTACATTAACAGAAATTGCATTTATTAACTAGTTTTCTCACACTTGCACATTGAAATTGAGTGGTTTAAGAACAAAATATAATAATTTGCTTGATCAGATATTAAAAGAAAAACCCCACTCTGAGGCATAATCAATTTAATTGTTCATTCAGTTCCTGACGAAAACGGTAATAGAATTCATAAAACAATAAAGAAAACTACACCATAAACACTATGTATTTACGAGTATGTATGTGATACTATTGCAATGTTTCTGCTAAGTTAATACATACCTATTGTATTGATGGTAACAACAATGGGTTCTGACATAATTTTGGTCCATGGTACTTGAATAAGGAGCTCGTGTATGCGACCAGAGACGAGGGTGAATGGCAGAGCCACTTCCTTTTGCAGTACATCTGCTTTTAATACTAAATTGTGCAATGTCACACCGCCTGCCCATAGCGACACCTAAAAGCAATGATTTTGTTGGTGAATGTTTCCAATTGAAAACAAGCGATTTATCATAAAAATGTTTTATTTAATTAAATGGGTGATATGTAGCGTAGCGATTGTATTTTCTTGTTTAGTCATGCAATCATTAAACATATAGAAATGAATTTTTTTTATAGCATTTGATGTAATAAATGAAGTACTTTCTAAGATTTTGCATTGCCAATAATTAAACTATGTCAATAGGGTCAATAAGAGCCTAAAAATAAGTGTATTGATTGTTTGTTAAACATTTTATGGTACATATCACAGAGTTAAGTAATATTTAAATTATTTAAATACCTGTGCATCAGCTGGTTTGAAGTCTCGTACATATTTATCAACATAGCTGAGGAGTATGGGAGTTATGTAGGATTCTATGTTGAACATGATTTTGCATATGTGTTTCTTGCATTGCACATAACTGAAAGTGAAATGAATGTGAATATTCTCTATTGGATCTGGAGGTGTGGGTTGCCCGCAAAAAACACCGTGAGACGAAGCACAGTTCAGGTCCACTATCTACAAACAAACATATACTGAACAGTATAATGATATACAGACCCACATTGACTTGTTTTAAATATAAATTGAATGTACTGAATGTTTTTTTCAAATCATAAAATACACACGCATCAGCATTTTAGCTGCTAGTGTGCTTAAATAAAATAATAAATAATACTGTAAGCAGGAAAACACAAATACTGTAGGCAGTGGATCTCAACTGTGTTCAAAAGTCCAACTTAAACCATGGCCTCTTCCCCAAAAGTGTTGGGTATGCATGAGTATACTTCACTATAAAAAAGGTGGTATGGGTTTGAAACATACTTTGGGATTGAATTGTGTGTATTTTCCAGTTTTTTATCAGTTTACATTACATGCATCATTCTGCAAATATATATAGATAGACAAAGAAATGTTATCATATTAGATTTTGAAGGCAAAAAACAAATTGGTGTTTGAAATTTATGAATTATGGTAAATAAACCAAAAAAAACTGGTAACAATCTGAATAAAGTAAGTTAAACTTTGATACGCTCTACAAAAACAAATGAGAAAACTTAATTTGTGGTTTAGTGAATTAAATTTCAATTAGTAAGTCCAAGAAAATGAAACAAAAGATTGTAAGGGACCTTTCAAAGGTTCATCATGTATAATTTTTATTAGAAGAAAATTTATACTAATTTCATTGAAAACGCTGATAACACAAAACAAGAGCAGATAATTAACAAAAATTGAATGAAATCAATCAATATCTCAATCCTCTAGCAAATCCATTTATAAATAAACTTATTCACAAAATGACACCTACCCTGCACTTTCTTTTGACACTAATCTATTAAAGAGTAATGAATGATAACAATTGTTCTTTATAATAGTGAAACTCAGTAAGAGTCAGATTGTTTATATATTTTATATTGCCTGGTTGGCTTTACTTTATAATTTTCAATGCTTGTCATTATGAAACTAAAATGTCATTAAATTTAATGACACTGCTTATCTATATAAACATGAATAGGCAAATGTGCTGCTGCATGTAAAACTTGAGAATGGCTCGACCAATTTGACTTATTTTTTTTTTTAGGCTTATGTTGAGGTATAATTAACATTTTTTATGGAAAGAAAAGATGTACTATGGTTGAAGCCAGGGTTAAACACTGGTTCAAAATATTCTCTTTCTTATGCTTTTATACTATATTAGTAGTAGAATATATGAGAAGAATCTTCAGTTCATTTCTTTCGTGCAGGAAAACTTGTAGATAACAGCAATAAAATATACACATTTATTCTAATACTGGAGTGAAATGTAACAATTACTGACAGTCACCTTGGTAGCGACATACTCAAAGCAACCTCCCTTGACAGAGATCAAAAAACTTGGCTTGAGCTGTTGCATGGATGAAGGGGGCCAGAAGGGCCATACTCGGTTGGGCTCTATTACTATGTGTTGTGATGCTGGTCAATACTAATTTTATTTATAATACATGTGGACAATGTGTTACTTAGAGCCACACAATGTGCATACACCAACTAGACGAGGCTGATTTTAATACCAACATCACCTTCTAACTCAATGTCTAACAGACCCGACTTCTGGTCTCAGTGTTAATACTAGTGTGTTAAGTATAAATACTAAGTTAACCTGTCTGGGTTGACGATAATAATTATAGATAGGTCTAGAAGATATAAAGTCAAGAAGATATAAAATAATGTATCACTCTCATAGCAACAATCAAAGAGACATAGTGAATGCTTATACCATCGATTTACAAACTTACCACTTCTATTACGCCATAAAAACAAAGCATCTCAACTAACTAATGACATAATTCAAAATATCATATTCAATATTTTGCACAGTTTGTAACTTACAGATTAACTTAATCATCAATTATTTTACAAAGATAAAGCATCAATCCATCTACAGCTTTGTAAATTACACATCAAATTGTGAGTGAGTTTGTAGTGTAGAACAGAAGAGCATTAGGAACTCAAAACTTCCGAGACCATTTACATAGGATATGTCTATTATCATAACACCCATTTTTTCATACTTATTACTAAAAATTAATAAGTATGAAAAAATGGTTAAAACATATTTTATATAAAATTTAAATGTCGAAATATTAACTAATTTATACAAACCTTTATTCAATATCTCGGCCTTTGTAAACTTAATGAATTAATTTGCCGCACGATAACTTCTTAAAATTTGCACTGTACTAATTTACCAAACATAAAGCAATTTTATTCCAATACCCAAGTATATACAAATACAAACAATAATAAAATCCAAACGTAAAGGCCGCCACCGACAGGCATTAAGTCTATTTTTTAATGTATCATTGTATGGAAAGGCAGATAAATGAAAATTTGGAAACGTCATTGTCAAAAAAATGCAGAATTGACATAGAGTTCGTATCACTAAAGAAGTCCATAGTTATGCTATGAATCGATGATGAACCATTTATGGATTAAATTTAAAAGGTTTCCCATCATTATCATCATAAGGTTCATTATCCGTCACGCTGGCCAAATGCGAATTGGCAGGTTTCTCACGATTTCTTTTCCTTCAGCTTGTTGTTTTGAGACGCGCAAGTCACTTGAAAAATTGATTTATTTCTTACATTCTCCTCCGGTCTTAAACTAACCACCGAACCACTTCTGCTAAGTGCTATCACAAGTTTTCCACTTCACAGTATGAAAAAACAGCATACAAAAGTATTACCGCCTTTAATCACGTAGGAAAATAGGAAAAAGCACGATTGTCACAAGGCAATAACAGTAAATAATGTGGTAATATTTATGAATAGACATTAAAAATGCACGCGACAACTCTTAAATAGAAGCCCGAGCTGATAACAACTTATTAACAACATGGCGTTTATAATTTAGGCTCGTTCCTCCCATGTTTGATCCCTTGCATCCCACACAATTATCGATGAGATTGAAATATTATGGGTTTTCATGAAATACAGGATTGCATTGATACATGTCTATGACAATATTACGAAGAGAAAACATTTTTATGTTAGTAATTTTGTAATATTTTCACACAAAAATTATTAGATTGATTTTAAAAATTATTTTGCCATTAGAAAGCTGCAACTTCACTGAGACTAGACTTACACTATATATATACGGGAGACCAAGGAGTAGCCGGAGCAAACAGCTCGTTCTTATTTATATGTTTAGACAATTCTCATTTCAATATAGGTGCTAAAAATAACCGAAAGGGAGATATAATCCATAACAGAGCAAAGTTATAACTTAATTGCTCTTTATCTTTTCTATACTAAAAAGCAAAATAAACTTTAAGCCAATCAACAAATGGACATTGAGTGTGGGCTCAAGACATAGTAAGTTTAAAGCGGTATTTTTGATTTTGTACATTTATAACCTTTAATTATTGCAATGCTGATATCTAGATCCTGTAAGAAAATTATGAGATGGACATTATTGGTTTTCTTTAATTTTTTTTCAGTAAATTTAAGAAAAAAAGTATCTTATTTGTATAAAAAATTTAAGTGGTTGTCTGATTCCAATACAACCCACGAAACACGGTACAAAGACGTACTGTACGATGGAGGTGCCCATCCACAGAACCTCAGCATTTAGGGGTAGCTTTAAATTTAGTGCCTCTAAATTCTGGAATGACCTACCACCGCCAATACGTAATACTAAAAACGTATTAGGTTTGAAAAATAAATTGAAAAAAACATCTAATCATTTTGCAAAAAGGTTCTGGTATTAATGCTGTAGTTTTTAGGCGTAATTTATTTATTTATTTATTATACTGGTATTGGTATTGTCTATTCGTTTATATTTATATTTAATTGTTATTATCGTATATAAGTATGTAATTTGTATGTGTGTTCTGTAAATTTAGTATTTAATATACATTATACATTATTTATAATATTGTACTTACTTTTTATTTTTTTTATTGTTATTGTTTCTTCCTTAAACATGTACGCTGCCCCTGTCAGGGGGTCAACATGGTATCCACTGAAAATCGGTGGAGAGTCTAAGTTCCTTTAATGGGCTTAGATTCTTATACACTGAGTGGATCTCTTGTTAAGTCCTAGAGTCTGGACTGTGTTTGCTAAATATCTGATAGAAAACTATTATTAAATATGAGATTAATGTGATATATTATCATAATTGTTCTTTATCTCTTTGATACATTTGCCTACAGTAAATAAAATGTTGGCATTTATTATCAATGCATTTTTTTTAACATTACTAACATAGTTTCTAGGATAATTGTATACTAACACAAATATGGATGAATATCTGAAAATAAAAATATTATTATTATATGTTATTATATTAAACAATATTTTACTTAATCCCATTCACATACATTTCAGCTTTGTAAGCATTTGAAGATTGCAGACGATGACAGCGCCGCGTCCTTAGGACTCCTTTCATGGCACGAACTCCTATATCATTCATCATGATCACAAAATGTCAATTTGCGATTGACATCTGTGATAAAATCTGTTACCACTTTATTTTTATCTGTGAAACTCTGAATTTGTGATTATTGATTTTGTTGGTTGTATCTTGTACATGTACAATGTCCCTTTTATAAAATTTATCCGTGAATCGTGAATGCGATATGAGAGGTCGGTGGGTCAAAAAATGTTAAACTGTAGATTTTAGGTGCTCGTCATGGTATTTGCTCATTGTGTTATAATTTCTGAGCTATGGCTTTATTTTTATGCATGTAAGTTTATTTTGTTTTGTCTGTTTATTAATATTACCTTGGTTTATTATGAGGATACTGTCACATGCCTTCGCTTTCAAGTGTACTGGGTGAGGGGCGAGCCGTGAGAGGTCAGGTTACGTTATATAACGTTATTCCCTATAAAAGTTTATCTACGTTCTAATCTTCAATTGACAATCTCCAGCTTGCTCAGCGTCTTTTATCTTTGGCTATTGTTACATTTCGGTATTATGTTTTTGCCCATATATAAACATGTTTGACGACAAAAAAATATTGATATAAACTGTTAAGCAAATGTCCTAGTCCAGTCTATTAGAAGAGCTTCAATGTTGTCTCTCTTATTGCTTTGGCTTATATTTCAAAGCGATTGCAAGTAAATAGTTCCTGAACTATGTCTGAAGTATTATCATTTCCATCACAATTGCTGTCTAGCCCCTGGTCAGCAGTAGGCCTTTCAAATTTACCTATGTAA
This sequence comes from Zerene cesonia, assembly GCF_012273895.1. Lineage (NCBI taxonomy): Eukaryota > Metazoa > Arthropoda > Insecta > Lepidoptera > Pieridae > Zerene > Zerene cesonia. Next base: position 740,140 of record NC_052122.1, on the reverse strand, counting down.
AGTCTAAATCTAGAACTAACGGGAGACCTAACGGAAGACTAGTAAAGTATCTTTACAAAAACAATGATTTCTCAGCAATCATCATTAATATTTTTTGATTCTGTAAACGACATTATATTTTTTGATATACCGCCTTCTTTTCAGTTATAAAAGAAAAAAAGTAGGTAGTAGAAAAATATTTATTTGACGAAGTCCTAAGTTCGACTTCGTTTGTCACCATGACTAATGGTGACAAATACATTTTAAGGAATATTCAAATCTTCAGAGAAAGTTCAAAGTCTAAGTTCCTACACTACAATAAAATGTAAAAGTTTGAGGACGACACTTGACGTCTTACAATAACATCATAAAAATTAGGTTGTTTTTATAAGGCAGCGATACATCATAACAACTAGGGATGTCCATCACATTATCGACATGACTTTTCATTTAAATACTAATCTTGTTAAAAAAAACAGTTTTTATTTATATATTTGTAAGGTATTTAGTAAAGTGAATTAAAATACAATGAAATTCTAAATTTTTGTTTTACTTAAAATTTAAAAAAATAATTCATTATGTACGCTCAGTGGTTTTACCTTTACTTTTTGTAACTAATTTTATATATTGGTAAGGTATTTAGTATAGTAAATAAAAAGACAAAATTTTGCTTTATTTATTATAAAAATTTACTATCTACGTCCCCCGGGTTACTGTTTATCACTTATTGTTTTATTATTTCTTAATTTCGGAAGTCCTGAGGCCGTGCCCCCTGCCCAACACGCCAAGTTGCTACTCTGTGAAACAAACCAAGTATTAAGAGACTAGAGCTATATTGGTATTCTTGTTTATTTATTCATATCAAAGCTATCTACTCTGTCTTAATAATACATTTATGACTATAAAATACGTTAGTCCACAATGTATCCTATGTATTATATTTAAGTTTATCTTTTTCTTTGCAGCTATCCTCTTGAGCACAGAGCAAATCCCATGTCACATGCAACAACAATACTTTAAAACAAGTTTCTAGTCATGCTTAGGCTGTAGATAGTACTTTCTTAATTGTTATTATGTTATATTCGTTAAAAATTAAGCTATGCTGAAATTTACTCATAGTTTTTGCAGATATTCTCATCTTACATATGAAAATTTACATTACAATACAATACAGATAAAAAAATTTACACATTTAACTTGTAGAGGGAAGACATGTGGTATATTGAATGTTCACTTGTTTTTAAATCCTTTTGTATCGCCTGGTGTGCGGGGTAGGTTGTTAGCTAATATAAAGAAGCATTTCCGAGTTAAAAAGCTAGACTCACAGTCAAGTGCGTCTACATCGCACAAGAAAATGAGTGAGTCATTGCAACCCACATTACACCATGCTAGCTTCGGAGGACAGTTTGAAGTGTGAGTTTTGTTATTTATGCCTTCTCACTCTGTCTGCCAGGGCCTCTTTTATATTATCATAATTAAGTCGTATGAAAATAATGGTACAATCAATTGCATTGCACTAAGCATAACATAGCATTCTGTAATTTAATATTTACAAAATAGTTTCAGTTTTCAAGTTATAACTACCAAAAACTTACAAACTATAAACATAATAAAAACATAGAAGTGTTTAGAAATAAGAAGGGCAAATGGTAAACAGCCTCATTAGAAAAATATATTCATAAGAGAAATAATAACATGTTGTGTTTGTTCTCACTTGAATTAATAAAACAACAAATTTATATCTTTATTAGAAACTCTAATTTCATTGAAATAAAATTCAAATCGAAAAATGCTTATGATATTTTCATATTTGAAATATATTTTTATTAAACCATATGATAATGTAATAGTGGCCATAGCTAAAGTTGTATTTCAATATTTTATTTTGTATGAAGTACATAATATAATAGATATGTATGCAATTAAGTTAGTTTTAGTATGCTATTTATTCCTTCAAAACATAAATATAGACGATCATGCAAAGCAAGTGAAATTAGCCCTTGTCAAATTATAAAAGATAAATGCTTCAGTATAAAAATTTAGTCTCTAAAGTATTTTGTTAGAGATTTAAAATTAGTAGAGATTGATATTTAAGAAAAAGAAAGTATATTAACCTACATATACGTTTGAGTAGCAGCGATGATGGTGGCTCCTTTGAGAATTGGCAAAATGCAGCCTCAAGTTCGGGTGAAGATCCAAGCAATCCACACGCGGGCGTCCTGCCGCCGGACTTCCGGGTGTGGGAGCTCGTTGAATCATGGCACAGCAGTTCTACAAAATGTTAGCATATTAGTTAATTTATATTATACACACATTACATTTGAAGCTTCACGATATCGTTATCATCGAATCGGCGAATCTTACAAGAATCTATATATCGAACATGATCTATAGATTTTTATTACGATATTAATGTTATATTATTGTTCTCGCAACATCAAAAAAAGCTTAAATAAATACATCCTTTATTATCGCTTAAATGATCATAGAACATCACAAACAAACATACAACTCAATGGCTAATATTGGTAACAACATGACGATAACAATTTCACACATATAAATTTCACAGATCATCAAATGTAACAAACATGTAAATTTTCAGCGAACACCTTAAAAATCCGAGTGGTATCGTACAATGTGCTCGCTCAGTACTTACTCCAGAGTCACCCCTACTTGTACACGGCCTGCAAACCGAACAACTTGAAGTGGCAGGTGCGAGCGGCGAAGCTCTTTGACGAGATCATACATTTGGCGCCAGATGTAAGTGTTTGATCATTTGTCATGAAAACGACTGAATTGTTAAAAAGAAATACACATTAGCGATCTTATAGCTCAACATAAGCAATTTCTGTGAGACATCACAGAAAATAATACACGATAATGTCATTCAGCTACCTATTTATTACGTAATATCCACATTATAATTTGTTCGCAGATACTCTGCCTTCAAGAAGTGCAAGCGTCGCACCTGAACTGCTTCTACGGAAGATTCGAGAGCTTAGGTTACGATGGTCTATTCAAACAGAAGACTGGACACCGGGAAGATGGTTGTGCCATATACATCAAGAAGTCGCAGTTCGAAATACAAGATCAGAACACTGTAAGCAAAACAGAACATGCATATGTCTCTGCTTTTCCCCTTTAATTCCTCGCTTTTATTCTGCTCCTTGAATGATTGAAACCCCATTAATTTTAATGCATTTTAAATATTAAATACACAGGTGTGAGGAAGATAAATTTGTAGATGCAATGCAATGCAATGAATTTCGATAGAATTCCATATGTGTAACCTAACTGCAGAGCTAAGCAAATTTGAAAGATAGGAAAATAAGTCGTTTTTCATTTTGGACAAAATAAAAAAAAAGCATTTGTCCACTTTGCAAGCATTATTACTAAAAGAGGAAGATCTGAAATTTTAAAAATCACTATGTTAATAGAACTTATATCCTGTAAATTTTTGCCATGCGAAATGATATAATCGTATACAGCAATTGCAAAATAAAAATATATTGATTATTACAGAAGTATATTACATAATATTTGTGTTAGTTTTGTATTTATAAACACATCAAAATAACTAATGCAGAAGAATAATATGGTCAATGTTTGAGTAAACGTGCTAACTCAGGAGATACTGGACCTATTTTATAAATTCTTTCAACGATGGATATGTACGTGATGCCTGGGTGCCATGGCCATATCATGTACCACCGTGGAAGCCGCGACGGATCGCTATTCATCATTTAAAATAAATCAAGCTGCAGCGAATTATTTATTTTGCTCTGCGACATATTTTTCTTTGTGGAGTTATTAAAAGAATTGAGTGTAATTAATATGTGTTACTTATCCATCGCGACATTCGGAACAATATTCATAAAAAATCAATAAAAAAAAAATGTTAGTCTTTATATAGACCTGTTCCTGATGTGTACGTGCGGTGGCGTGTCGCCGCTGTTCTATCACTGCTTAAGCAACACACGTACACATGTGTACACGCATTGCGCACAAGACGAAGATTTATTTATTCTTTATTATAGCTATTTACCAGGATAGTGGCAGAAAATAAAACAACAAATGAAGATATTAAATAACATACATGCATTACGGCCTGTATGTACAAAAGGCGGTTTTATTCCTCAGAATAAATCTCTTCTAGACAACTTTGTTGGAAAGGAACGTTAATGGTGTACGCGATGGTGCGCGAAGAAAAAAACAATGTTTAGAAACCTTTAGATCTCGATTTAGCTATTGATCGTCAATAAATCAACCCGTTGTTTTACATATTATTTACCAAATTTCTTACTATACCTATTTGATTATTAAGAAAAACCATCGAGCATATAACCAATAGAAACGACAAGACGATATATAGACCATTTGCCTTAAAAACCCAAGTGTATTGCCCCTATGAAATTACATTTGTTCATAGCAAGGTAACAGTAAATAACCATCAACAGACCTTTTTTGACGTCTCAGATTATTCCGTATAAACATATTTTCGGAGTATAAATGTATAATAGCGTATTTTTAATAGTAATAACGAAAAGATGTCGTACTATATTTTATCAATAGTTATACTTTCCATTCACAATCAAATGATTTGTCGATATTTTATATCTCGTTGGGTACAGTAATACCGAATACATAAATATTCAATATTGAAGAAGTTTAATATTGAAATTGATTTAAGAATAACAATGATAAGGTTTTTTATTGGTTTTGAAAAATAACTTGAGAACGAAAACATCATCATCATGTACTATGGGTACGGGTAAAGGAGCCCATATATTCAGGCCTCCTATGAAGGTTCAGGCCATAATCCACCACGCTGGCCATGTGCGAGTTTAATAGATCTGACATTCTTTCGACGAACAACTTCTTGTTTCTTGGACATGTCGGTTTCCTTAATACGTTTTCCTGCTCTGTGGTGATGTGAGCCACATGCGCAATTAAATTGAAAAATCAACTTGTTTCCTGCATGCTCGCCTGGTCTGGAACCCCGACACAGAGGTCTTAAGCCCGAGGTTTTCACCACTGAGCCGCCAATGCATTCAAATTAGAATAGAATTGACTTAATATTTAAATTAAATTACGATTAGAACGTAGGCCTAAGCCCTCATAGGAGGCCTGTGTCCCAGCAGTGGGAACATATGGGCTGATGATGATGAAAAATGTTATAAATTATGTTATTAATTATTATTGTTGTTTCATTTATCCAAACGATGTTTATTTATTTTATTTTTCTAACAACAAACGGGTAATGTCCAACGCCCGGCTCGAATATTACTAGCTTTATTTTTAGAAAGGGTCTAATCTATTCAAAATTGATTTTCATTTGTTACTGGTTATATGTTCGATGATAGCAACCTACACCCACACGATACTTACAATGAAACGATCCTCTGAAGTTTGAAGTGTTATACATAGTGCAGTGGGGTGAACCACAACCAAAGCATTATACATGTAAATGGCACAGCGAAATAATTTCTCTTAGCCAGAATAAATACCAAGATTTTTACACACTACCACTTTCCAGGTGGAGTATTACCAGCCTGAGATGCCGGTACTAAACCGGGATAACATCGGTCTGATGGTGAAGCTGACACCGCGCGGCTCGAGCGGCACCCCCATAGTGGTGGCCACCACGCACCTGCTGTACAACCCCGAGAGGACTGACGTGAGACTGGCCCAGATACAAGTGCTGCTGGCTGAGATAGATCGGTTCGCGTACTTCGATAATGGCAAGGAGTGAGTGTTTCTTTCACAGGCGTGTATTCGTATTGAAGTGTTAGCCTCTTCCTACACGAGGTTACTTGAATCATGTTTAGATTCTAACACCACCCGTCGCCAACCCAATGGATTTGTATGGGGGTGGTCACTTTCAATCGATGAAAAATCAAGAAATCAATTTTATACTATTTCTACGCTCCGCGACCCGTGGCGTCACCAAACGAAAACCGACATCCACGCTTGCGGAGCCACAAGCGACAACGAACCGTTTGTTGTTTTTAATTAAGCAATATCCACTCGGAAGAAATCGTTGGTTCGGGGGCCAATAAGATTTTTAGTTTTTTCTTTCTTAAATTATACGGTGCGGATATGCACATGGAGTGATCACTCTAGACGCACTGATGTTTGTGTGATTTTTTTTAATTCTTATCTTCCTTGTCCACAGATCTGGATATTTGCCCATCATCTTGACCGGAGATTTGAATTCTACACCCGACAGCGCAGTGATTAAGCTGCTGAATCGAGGTTATGTCAGGTAAATAATGAATGAATTAATAAAGAAAATATGTTAAAGGGATGCTAATTAATTAAACTGATCTAAACTTCAATTGAAACTATATGTATTTGATATATTTAAATACAATCGTGTAAACAGGATTAGAATAAATAACATATGAGCTAATACAAGTTAGTTTACTTGATTCAAATTTCATTCAGATTCGATTTGTGTTTGAATTAACAATCACAACACCACTTTGGACCCCCACTCGAACGAATCGAATCCAGTACCTATTGATTCACTGCTAACGCATTCACAATATATACACTGAGGAGGCGGTAATTTTATGCGCAGCTATTCCTAACTTTTTACGCGACGATATTAAGTGACGCGTCACCCAACAGCGCGACGGCGTTCCGCGACGGCCGCTCGGACTGGCGTCGCATCGGCGTCACCGACAACTGCCAGCATCTCTCCGTGTACCTCAACCGGCAGATCGGCAACGCGACCACCGACTTCAATATGACCAGGGTGAGCCATAGATTGAGAGATTAAAAGTTTATTCAAAGAACACAAAAAATACAATAAAGCAATTAAAACAATGCAAAAAGTTTAGTAGATAGGAAGATAGATTGATAAATTAAAAGTTTATTATATAGTATTAAGTTAAATTAACAGAGACAAATGTGTTCTTAGAACGGCTCTTGGCTCAGCATGAATGTCAGAGCTAATGGGACCCTGACGCTGATATTCTCCCAACACCATTTAAGGGCAGAAGATTAAAACAAACACAAAGCACACAGCTTAATGTACATAAACAATCAGACTCTCTCAATCATGGTGACCTATTTCCTTCATCTCGCCCTTCCTAGTCCACTCCTTCTCTTCAGTCATCAATCCTTTCCTTACCCCTTTCCCTTAAAAGCGGGCAGCGCATTTTCAGAAGTCTGAGCCTCTGCGAATGTTCATGGGCGGTGGTGATCGTTTACCATCAGGCGAACCACCAGCTCAGTTGCCCGCTATGACATAAAAAAAACTCATGCTTAAAAATAGTCCGATGCGTGTATTAAGAAGAAAGAACGAAAGAAATGAACGAAAGCTTTGAATAATCTGTATACATTTGAATTTAAATGCACAGTTTATTGGTGTGGATACAATGTTGAAGCTTTTTGATATATTGTTTCATTTAAGTATACGTAGTTATATATCTACCGAACAAAAAAAAAACGTATATCGTGATTTTATATCTTGTTTTGATAAAAAAAAACACAAGTAGCTAAAAGTATTAAAATACGTCGCCAATTCCAGATATACAACTCGGACTACTCGATGTCGCTCCCGGACGGCAGCATGGCGGACGAGGTGTGGGAGCACGGGGAGCTGTTCAACAGCGACGACGTGGGGCACCCGCTGCAGCTCACCTCGGTGTACAACACCGTCAAGCCGGACGGCGAGAGGGAGGCCACCACCTACCAGAAAAATTGGGTCACCGTCGACTATATGTACTTCAGGTGAGCGCTGTGCTGTCGGAAATTGCAGTCAATTAGTACATCAAGTCTAATATGCAGTTTATTCATTAAACAAAAATTTATATTTTCTTTGTGTGCAACTTTCTGTTTATAGTATTAAGAGCCATTTCCCTTTATTTTTTTTACTAAATTCCGTCTTGTTTAATATATGTAGACGAAATGCTGGCTGGCTCCCTTTTAAATTTTTTTTTTCAAAAAAATAATCATATGTGTAATAGATTATCTATTATCTATGTATATTATTATCTTGCGATTAAATCTATGTTTATTATCAATTTTGTTATCATTGGAAAAAATGATCGTGATAGAGCCAGGGCCATCATCTAGTCTATGTTATATATGGCTTAATTTTGTAATGTCACCTGAAAATAAATGCTCTAAATAGTGCTCTAAATACTGTAAATAGAAAGTTAACTTGAAGAACTCATACAAATAATACCGAAAATAACATTGTCACACCCAGCATTTAAACTGACTAGAATCTGTTGAAACATTTTTTTTTTTGGATTTTCAAAATAAAAAGCAAATCACTAGCACACGTTTCTAATGTTGATTTATCAGTTTTGAATTTATAATACATTTTGCAAGTGTACTATTAAACAATTTTTTTTTCATTAATTCATTCATCATCAGCCCATATATGTTTCTACTACTGGGACACATGCGTCCTATGAGAGTTCAGGGTATAATCCACCACGCTGGCCAAGTGCGGGTTGGCAGGGTCGTCGAACTTTTAATACTCGGATATGCCGGTTTTCTCACGATATTTTCCTTCACCGTTACGGGCAGTGGTAACGTTATCCAAATGTGCAGATAAATTGAAAAATCAATTTATTTCCTGCACGCTCGCCCGGTCTCGAACCCCGTCTTATCGATTTTGAAGTCCGAGGACCCCACCACTAAGCCACCACTGCACAGTGTTAAACGTAACAAGTTTAAATGTGTCGCAGTTTGATATAGATTTTCACATCCAAAAACGTTATTTCAGCAAACACAGTTCGCTGAAGCTGATCGAGCGGCTTCGCCTGCCCACCGTCACGGAGTGCAAATCTCTCGGCCAGCTGCCCAACGATATCTATGGGTCTGACCACCTAGCCGTGGCCGCTACCTTTGCACTAACACCTAACACCAAATAACTTGACACTGAAACACTAACACACTTGTTCATTTTGTGTACATTTAAATCTGTATGGCCCTCAAATTGAATTGTTATTGGTCGTATTTATTTTTTATTGGTTATAATAGGGCCTCCGTTATTTGGTAGGTTTTTGAAAGCGTATTAATATGCGTGTTAACGACAGTGAGATATTTCAATTCAGTAGAAATTACACATGTGTTTACGTAGGCGTTAAAGAAAAGGTGTTTTAGGTGTGATGTATATAATATTTGCAACTGCATATTTACTTGGGGAAAAAAAGTGTGTTGTAACAGTTGCGATAAATCTACGGGTTTTTGATGATTTTTGGATATTATACAGACACGATATATCATTTTCTCTTATTGTAACATGTTTACATGTTTTGGTCCGCCTTGTCCAGATTTTTTATATCTTTAGAACGAAATTTCGTCGGCCAATTATATTCCATCAAATAAATAGATTCATAGAATTTACAATGCATATTTTGCTTATTTTTTTTTAATAATTCTCAAGTGCAAATATACAAAAAATAAAAAGCAAAACGCTATAGAAAAACAAAAAAAAAAACAACCATTATTGTTTTTATTTTTGTGAGCTATAAATCTTCCTGTCTCTAGACAAAAAAAAATATCTTTATATTAAATTAAGCTTTGGTGTAAGGCCAATTATAAAATTACAATATTATGATCTTTGTGTGAAAAATGCCACTAAAAATTTCCGACTTTTGGAAATACTTTTACCAACATCAACCATGGTTGCTCAATACAAAGGCGAGATTTAAAAAGTTATTTTATCTAATGATAAGTAACGTAGTTAATAAGGCAATCAATGAGTCGTTAGGATTTGACCAAAAAAATATTATCGGGTTAATTCTTATAGGATCAGTAGATAAGATGACGCATTGGGATGACCTGAAAAATTCAGATTGTCCCACAGAAGAAATTTTATCAAAACTTAATTGTTTTTTTCAAAACATCGTTTCTATTTATCGATGTTTTTTTGTCTTCCCTAATGTTTTATCGTATTCGATTATGAATGTTGTGTTTTTTATTATTATTTTAATTCATTTAATGTTTTATGTACAATTTTATTTTCGTTTCGCACCCGGCCGTGAAGGCTGGTCTGTTTTTTGTTTTTGTTTGTCGTTTATAATCACGTTTGATTTGATTCACAATAATGTATGTTGTATTTATTTTAACCAATTACCAAACCGATTATGCCATAAGAATTCTAGTTCGGTACGTTGAACCATTTCTATATGGTTTATGAAAATAGATGAGACAAGAGAGAGGGATGGCTGAGAGTTAGAACAGCTGATTGCGTTAATCGCACCGTCTATTAGTGATTTAATATTATCTGTGTATTCTATTTAGTCAGTCTCTCGCACTGGTAAACATTCGACATTGTTAACGTATCGTCATAAGTATTTTGTACGTTATTTGTAATAAGTAGTGACCACATTTGGTACGATTTGTCATATTTCCCATTGTAAGACGATGTAGTTACGTGACAGTATCGGTTTAGATTTAAATGTTTCGTCAGTGCGAACTAATATATTAAGGATATTACTTTCGTTACCTTAAGAATACGTGTAAGAATGGTTGTGATGAACCTAATGATAGCTATTTCGAGCCAAGCTAGGTCAAGTCAGCTTCCGTATAGCATTTGATGAGGAATTTCAGCAAGGAGAGCTTTAACTCTATTGGGCGGAGATTTTTTGGCCAACGGCAAGATTCGAGAAACGGCCCGAATGGATCTAACTTGGCTCTTATCCATTGTAAATTAATCCATGCTTGACATCACCCGCGCCAGGGTCTTATAGGGTTCTAGTTTTTATTTTATATATCCATTAACTTTACCGTATGGTATAGCAACGCTAAAGCGCTTGAATGTCATTGAATGTTATTGAATAAAGTCCCTTTTTCAAATTACATTGATGTTTCAATTTTTACCCGATAGTTTATGGTAACATGTCGCGATATATGTACCGATATAATATGGTTGTTGTAATTTATTCTAGTTCCAGTAGATTTATAGGAATTCTACTTTTTATAAATAGATTTAGAGATTTACACTGCCATTTATATTTGTTCACTACTCCCAAACGCTAATACACATACATTAACTGACACACACACACACACATGCCCGCGAAAACACACATTCGTATAATCCACATTTAACTATTTATATTTAGTTATAAAAGGTTTATTTGCATTATTATGTACCTGATCGAAATAGTTTCAAGTTTACGAAGAGCAGTACCTCCTGACAGTTTTTTTCTTAAATTTAGGTTTCTACTACTCCCATCTTCTGAGAAAACATCTGGACTTCTGTCCTGTGGTTCTTAAGCGACAACATTGCACAGATTAAAATTTTCATATTCATTAATGCTATAGTAAAGCTCACAGAACTGGGTAATACATTTTAATGTAGGTTTTAAATTTAGCACTACTGAACTCTTTAATACTATGAGGATTCTACTGTAAAAGCGTGGTCGTATTTTTCGTATAAATTTGGACCTTATAAAGATGAAGGTCCAATTTCTCAACATTACACACTAAAGACATTGATTTCTAATATCTACAATCTATATATATAAAAAAAAGTGGTGTTAGTTACTATTTATTCCTCAAGAACGGATTAACTGATTTGGCTGAAAATTTGTACAGATGTAGCTTAGAGCCAGGAGACGGACATAGGAAAGTTCTTATACTGGAAATGTAACGGGAACAGGAATATGCGAGGAAAGCCCCGGGTCTATCTTTCCTGCAACTACGCGGGTAAAGCCGCGGGTGCAAAGCTAGTATAAAATAAAACAAGACTTTATAAATACAGCATTTTATTCTCAACGATGCAGGGCTTTGAATAACTAAACAGGTTTGTTAGCTATAAAAATAACGTGTGAACTACACAGCAGCACGCTCCTTGCCTCCATTTGAATATTCTGCATATTTCAGGTCAAATCAGGTAAGTTCTATAATAAATGTTTATTACTCGATCCGATACTCGTATCGTTATTAATCTTGTTTAAAGTATTTTTACACGACTCTCTGTATGTTCTTCACGTCTAAGCCGGTTTTGATGACATTTGGTACAAAGATGCTTTATGACACGAAAACGATAATATGTATGTATGCAAACGGGTAAAACCCCACGAACGCAACGAAAACTATGCGGGGAAAGTCCTGGGTTCAAGGGTTCTTAATTGTAATAGCGTTTTTTATGCTATTTACAGCAGACCAGATAACCGCCCAGGAAATGCAAAACACGATTAAAAATGTAATGTCGGTGCATTTTTTTATTCTTAAGAGGTTATATCAACAGTTTATTCTTAAGCGCTGTACCTATGTCTGTTTAAATGACGTATGCAAGTTTTTTTACAATAAACGACATTCAGTCTCGTAATACAGTACTGACGGTACTAAAAAAAAAGGTGTGTGCGATTCACACATGGTAGAAGTGAAACTTCAATAAATCGTCAAAAGAATGAATAAAATAGTATGTATATTTCTGTCTCATTCTTTGCCGGCTTCATTTTACACATTTTTGTATTTCTGTCTCTTACCTGTCGTTTTTCCGTTGCATCAGGTTTGAAATCACAACGATTATAAAGAAGTTTCACTTCAATAAATCACATCACATAAAAAAAAATATAAAAAATTAAAACCATTGATATAAGTCAGATTATACTCATTAACTGTTGTTTCAATATAACTCATCAAAAGGATACTGGTATGAAATGGATTCAAAATGAAACATCAATTACACTTTATTGAATAATTTATACAATATCGGATTTACAACGTATAAGGAATAAAGAAAACTCGGCGTAGCTGTAAACATAAGTATTCTTAAAGCTTCAATCACACGGGAGGGTAAGCATGGATATGGTTCGGTAGCGAAGTCGCGTACCATAAAACAATTACACAAATTGACATTTACAGATCAATCCACACCGAGAACATTTCAACTCGTCACCTCGTACAGACCATAACGTCTAAAAGATTAGCCACTGCTTCCCAGCAAGATTCTCAACATTCCGAGATGACAATACTAATTATATTAGTTATATTAGGTGTGTCCGTATTCTCAGACAACACTCACGAAGCTGTCAGGTGTTTTATGTTATCATTAAAAACTAAGGAGCGTATAAAGTAGCGCTTAAGAACACGGTCACAAAACTCGCATCAGATGAAAACAACACCGATAAACTGTTTCAGTGATTTGTATTTTATTTCGCATTGCATCTATATATACATAATACCTTGAAGGGGTTTCTGGGAATACAATAATAAAAAAGATTAGACGATTTATTAAACAAGTAGTACGAAGTATCTAAAACTTACGAAATATCGGTGTTGTATCGCTGATAAAGTTACGTTAACAATCCATTCGTAGCATCCATTTTTCCACATTAAGGTCGATACAGAGTTGATATTAAATATTTGTTCATATTCACATACCTGAATACAAGTGCCGCCACCGAACCTAGCAAAAAAGTGTAAATGACAACATAGTAACGCTATTCTTAGGGAGTCATGATATTGCAACAATTATTTTTGTACATATCAAAGTACGTATATACCCAGACAATATATCCCGTTCATAATAACACTTAGTGTGTACTTATATTAACAGTTCTAGGTTAAGATCTCAATATAAGATAGTAGTTTATAAACTAACACTGTTTGAATCTAAATTTGTTTGTTATCATTCATAATTTCATCTACAAGTTCGTTCAAAATTATAGCGTATAGTTAAGGCTAGTATTTGTAAAGCGTTCGTGTGTAATAGTGTATTTTGGGAAAACAATAAGTATCATTATGAACGGTTATTGCATTACCAATGTAATTGTAGACTGATTCATCGTACACCATGTTTCTAACAGGATGTTTTACATACACATGACATGCCCTTTAAAATACTATGTTGTCAATTATAATGCGGGGCGTTGGGACCAAGATAAGCGGTGGATTTTAGAAACACTCACGTTTGCCGAAATTGAAACAAACAAAGTCACAGTGTTTGTTATTATACTATTTACACAATGTTAGTGCTGCGGCCATGCGTTATATTTATATTGACAGAAATGCGGGCGCCCAACCGAAATCGCTTCATTCGTTTACCGTTTAGCTGTTACAACCATAAATTATTGGCAAAACACCAAATGCCCAAACTCAAATAACACTCACGCCGCAATTAGCAGTAGCATTGTGTTGGAATACGTGTTCTAAATTATAGTGTACACTTATAAAAAATTAAGAAAAATATGCTTTAGTAAAAGTGTAATAAACACGTACTTTATAATCGTATCTTCACGTGGAATCCGAAACTTTAACTCATAACCTCTGAGTGTTTAGGTTTCATTGTAATCAATAAAATGTATAAAGATTTCGCTTCAGAGCCGATTTAATTTTAAATTGATCGTTAGATCAAAAAAACAACTGTGAGAAATTATAAATGTTCGTAAAGCGTATTGGCACAGACGCGAGACATTTCAAAAAACATATTACATAATTAGATTTATTAGCGGCCTTGAGTATTCCCATGACTGAAGCACCAATGCCAGAAAATATGACTTGAATTTCATAATCTTGTTTCCATACAGCTATTTCATCTCGGCCACATTGATATTCAATGATAGTCCTACTAATAATCTTTATCGACAAAAATATAGGCATAACTATTTTGAGTTGGTAATTTAATTTGGGAAGTATTTCAGTAACAGTTAGCTTTGTGAAAGCTTTAAATTGACATGTACTTTATTTTTGTTATATTGTGTGTATGAGAATAAATGAACTACTGTTATTATTTTATCTAAACATATTGACAATACGATCGGTTAATAGTTACATGTATTTTGTATCGTATTGGTAAGTTTTAGTAATGTGCCACAAAGCTGCTAATATATCGAATTATGTGGTCGTAGGGTAGCTATAGTAAAGAATAGCAACGATTCACGCCCCTCTGAAACTCAGACCACCGACGGGACTTAATAGAATTCAGATATGAATCAGAAATACAAACTGCCAATTGAACCTATTTAATTACCGTACTATAAGGAGCAAGATATCGCATTGTTATTACAACTATTTTATCTAATAATACTGGATGGAAATGTTGATATACCGCGAAAAATTCTGAATATCTCATAAGATCTCATTTTTAAGTATACTAGAAAAGCTCTTAACATTATAAAACCTTAAATTTTATGAGAGATTAGGTATGTATCTAGTACTCCACTCTTATTAATGCAATTTAATTTGTACCAAAAAAAACAAAAGCGATAAACTTTTGAACGTTCATTCCAGTTCTATATGATATATCTTAAAGTGAAGCCTATTTTATGATGAACTGAAATACTTGTAAATTTAAATAATATAGATATTTTGAACATACTTTAGAAATAAAGTTAAGGTTATATATTTATATAATTTAGTGATAGAATGAACACGCTTTGTCCTGGACGGAGAGGGCAAGTGTATAAACGTAATTTGATATTTTGCTTAGTGCGTTTACTGCATTGACGCAAATTGCGGGCTTTTTGTACACATGCAAGAAAACATCAACCTTAATCTTTACTTTCATATTTATTACATAAATTCACCTGAATGGCACTTAAGCAAACTATTTTGATTTGTGTGCAAGTGACAAACTTGGGATGTGTTTTGTTTGTCATTTCTACAGCTATTGTTGAGATGTACTGAGAACTACGTTACCGATATGATCAATGTTGTGTCAATGTAATAAACCCGAGACTTGTGTATGCGCGCCAAGCCGCGCCAGCGCCGGCGTCCCGCCCAGTTCCGGAGTACACGTGAAGCAAACGACAACAATCAAACAAGCGAAACGTATATCCACAAGATATACAACGCTAAAAGGTTTGCAGATACCTAACTATAAATCTTAAAACAAATATACAGATAAAATTTTACTGATTACAGTTGTTCACTAAAGACCATATTATATACAGTCTGTCTCTTCAGACTTAATACATTTAATAGTAACCAACTTCGCCCTAACTACGAGATAGAAAAAAAAAGATTCCTTCACTGAAATCTAGGTATATGTAAACTACTATAAGAGAATCTTGAAGTGAAAGAAATTTTCAAGATTCTTTGGAGCCATTTAAAACGAAGTTGGATTTAATGCTTGTTCCCTTTATATGCCATGTCTACATAAATTCGCTCTATGTGGTACTAACAATTTGTCCATTTCGCAAATTGATCTTTGACTATTATTACAATTTTCTCTACAATAAGACAATAATTTAAATTGAATCTTGAAAAAATGCCACTCGCTTACACAACGATATCTGAGAAAAAAGTAAGATAGCATTATTTCAACTTTCAGTCTAAACCACTATACGTCATGTATCACCAAATTGTTCTAATTGTATACATTGGAATCTATATAGTGTTTGTTCTATAGCTCGATCTGAACCAGTATATAAAGGGAACGAACAGCTGTACATTCCGCAGCGGGTCCGTGACTTTACAATCTCGCCCTCATATCAACTAGTAATACTGAGCAAAAATTATAATACGCGTTATAAACACGGCGTAAATACAATTTTGGCCAACATGAGAAATTCACAATCCGTAACTTCGTCACATTTCATTTACATAACATTGGAATGTAGCTCAGTCTCGCCTTACAGAATCCGACTTGGCCCTCGGCGCGTCTCCGGCCCGATTGTATAACTACGTCACGGCCAGATCCCACGCCACAAGATGCTCGAATGTTACCTTAACTGCTTCTAATACAATTTGGAAAGCGTTTATAATTTTGAACAGAATAGCACCTCCGTCTTTTTATTTTCCGCAACGTTATCTCTTAACAACATAACAATTCGTAGCAAATAAATCAAATCGACATTAACGCCGTACATATTGATAAGAATAATTTCTTAATACGCTAAAATTAAACATTTTCGTTATATCCAATCTTTCTCATAATTTTATTCCTGTATCTCGTCAGTCAGTGGACCCGTGCGCTAGTTGAGTATATAGACACATATATCTACAGTTAAACACATAATATAGATTGACACATTCATACTAGACGGTACTTGCAACAGCCTCGGTGACCTTTGGCCGATAGTGTAAACATTCTAAGTAGAAGGCTTTCGTCCCGTCTATCACATCTACAACATCTTTTAAATTGTCCATAATAAGTTTATTGAAAATTCAGTACAATCCAAGTTTAGATTTGAACAAGATTGTCGTTCAAAATACCGAAGCTCTCGTAATAATTGAAACAACGTTTACCGTACAGACACAAGGCGCGTGCGAGAATGCGCTTGTGTCCGAGCGTTATTGTGGAAACTGGGAATATTATTGACAACCAAAACTATTCCGGGATTCTTTACATACGCACATTGCTCTATTGATTTATACAGAAGTATTTACGGGCTCAGACTCCCGACTCAAGGGATACTATTATTATCAACAGCCGCACTAAAAATTTATGTTTTTTTATCTATGATACTTTTGAATGAAAAGCGATAGTGATTCAAATAGAACTCTGCGAACCAGCAGTAAAATACAGAATTTATAAAGTGGCTGAATGATTTTTAAAGCGTAATCTCTTTAAGCCTCTATGTATTATTAGGTATATTATATAGCGTATGCATCAATTAATTAATGTACTTATATTCTACTCTGATATAAATTTAAAAATTTAATTTCAAAGAAATTGAGCGATAGTGTTTAATTTTGGCAGCTTTTGTTTCATTACATTTCGTTTAAAATTATTCCATTTCTAATTTGACTGTTCGCCAATCGAGACATTATATATTAGGCAATAGTGTGGAAATAGTAATTAAATAATTTCAATCTTAATCTACTAATTCCTAATTTACTTTAATCTAAGAGAATAAACATGTACTTTACTTAAATGTTTAACGCTATGACATGTGTTTAATGATATGGCGAAATTATTCTTTGATTCTATTAACATCTACTATAATTAACAAGTCCGTCGAGTTGACGCATAAGCAGTTTTGTGAGCCGTTTGCCGCTTTGCCATGAAGTTGGCAAATCGAGGTTCCGAGATCACAAAACAACCGGTGCGGCAACCAAGCCAAGTCGTTCTATTCCTACTCCCAAGCAAATTGACAATGAGACGAAATTTCAAATGGAAAATTTCGACCAAAAAACTTTTCGAACACATTAACAACTTTTAAATATAACTCACAAATACCCGCATAAGATATGTACGTCATAACGAGCCTAAATTGCATTGCGTATTGAAGACAAAATACAGCTTTCAAAGCAAGCCAATATCGAAAGTTTTTAATCCGATGAATTATTGAAAATACGCTGATTTCATGAGAAATGTACCGTTTGGAAAGGCTTTAGATATGAATTTATTGCTCAACGATTAACTAAACGATAACAATAATGCCTTAACGTAGTCGTTGACAGTTTGACTATCATAGCTATTGGTCTACAGCATTCCTGTCGGTTTATTTTTGGATATGCAATTATCTACGCCAGTCATAACTTCTAGTAACAATTTCAACCTTGTCACAACCATCTGCATTCCTTTGAATAAAACATTTAACACACTTATGAATAACACAACATCAATAAACTGCTATATATGAAATATGTATATCTATATTTATTTAAAGGCATATAAAGGACAAGTTTGCAGAAGTCCGATCGGTTGCCGAGG
Organism: Zerene cesonia; assembly: GCF_012273895.1. Lineage (NCBI taxonomy): Eukaryota > Metazoa > Arthropoda > Insecta > Lepidoptera > Pieridae > Zerene > Zerene cesonia. The sequence continues at coordinate 721,578 of NC_052122.1, read as the reverse complement.
CTGTTACAACATATGTACAGGATTCAGGGGTCGCGGTTGTGATTATATAGATTTACAACATGTAACATAAATAATTTGTGTTTTCATGCGAGGTTGTCTGCAACCTCGTTCTAAATGCCTCGCCGAAACCATCTCTTCCTAAATATATCCGCTGCATCACTTTCCGTTGGAGTATAAGCCTTGTATCTACTGAGGCATGATTTGAATTCAATGAAATCGTCGGTCCGAAAGCAGTCATGATTTATTCAAAATTTCATGAAATACTCATAGTGATGTTAGTGCCGCCCGCGCGTTGCGACAGCGCAACGGCGGCACAGGTCGCTGTCCAGTCATGGTTCATATCAGATAATTCCTACTCAGGGATCGCAGGCGCACTGAGTTGCCTAGCTATTGTCACATCCTTAATATTGTCATCTATCAGTTTCAGTGTCTCAATAATGTATATTACCATCTAATGATATAATGTAGGCCTATTTCTATTACATATTTCAGAAGAACAATTCCTAATATTACAGAAGTGTCGAAGTGTATAAAGTGTTGAAGCGGTATAAGCCGTTTAAGTGGTTTGTTTCCATCTTTTATGATAGACGTACTACGGAGGATGTGGCGACTCTTCAGCCCGATATTTTTTTATATTAAAAAAAAATCCTGGTGCAGCTAATAAAATACGTTTTCTTTTTTTGACCATGTTTTTCATAACGTCATACTTATGATAGCTATATCAGATACCAGAAGGAAGTAAAAAAGCCGCACATCCCCAGATGGACAATATTAAAGATGGGAATAAACCAAACTATTACTAAATCTGGTCTCATATGGTACAAGCGTAGACTAATAGATAATAACATCGGAGACTACTTTTCTAAGTAATTGTCGTAGAAGCACAAAGTCCGTGGCGACGAGTTCAGACGTGGCACGCGGGCGGCGAGCGCGCCGGCAGGCGGCCGCGCCACACGCCTGGCTCGCTCGCCTTACCTGGAACATTGAACCGAAACGTTACATACTCGCCACACACTGTCCATCCACACAAGTATCTCTAGAACGGACACTAGGTTTGACTTCACACGGGACACCAACGATTGCCAATTCTCTCGATTTGCGAGCAGAGTTTACGAAGCCCGAATAACAAAGTTATATTAATGGTTACCCAGACTACACGAAGATATGTAGGGCCAATATATCGAATTAAAAATGCATTTTAAATATTTTTTTGTCAAAGAAACACACGCAAAAATTAATTTAGACACGTATAGTGTTGGTGATATACTAATAGTTTTGGAATAAATATATTAATGTATAATTTTATGTGTGTTTCATTAACACGCCAATCACAATTTGTTTAAACGAATTCCCTGTAAAACAGCATATAGTCCAGGTCAAGTAAATAATAATATTCGTAAACTGACGACTACTCGCGTCTCCATCGAGATGACCATGCGAATTTTGATCCCTAGAACATAAACCATTGGGTGTACGTTAATTTGAAGAGAAAATGTTTAACTGTGAATGCAAGACACACTAAATAATAATCAGATGAAAACCGTTACCACAAAACGCAACAAATGAGCAAAACAAAAAGAAATGTAAAAAAAATTAACACACAGTTAAGTTTCGACTAAAAATGAGTATTATTCTGATAATTAATTAACGTACAACAGCCAAAATATTCATCAGACCAAGTTTGAAACAGGTTAACAGTACAATGTTGGGATGGGGCGAACTATAACTCCCGACGATTACGTGATTTACAACCGAAAATCTATCGTTTCCACTTTATATTACCTAAATCCGTTTAAACGACTCGTATTACGACTGGCTAAATATAATGGAATTTTAAGAAATGAACATTAGACGCTCGGTTGTAGTTGTATTTAGGTTTGAACATTGACAATACAAACAAAAAATATCTACCTTTGTTTTTGTGTTCATAAATTCGTCGGAAGTTCACAAACGAATAGAATGAAAACGTCTATAAAATTACGAGAATGCAATGAGCATAAACGTATTTGGAAGAGGCCAGAAGCTTTCGTACATTAAGGGCACTTGGACGCGAACAACATCTTAATAAATATTTAGTAGGCAGAATTTTAAGACGCTTTCATTATCAACGTAAAATGAAAAGGAGGCGGATCGAAGAAAATGAAGGGGAAGACAGGGATACATCAGATTTAAGACGACGCCAGCCCCAACTTGCGGACTTTATAATGGCTAGCGCGTCTTAACGCTGGCCTTTCAATGAATGTAAACTATTAGAGATTTCTCTGCTTCATCTTATCGTGCAAAAATAACACCTAATTTGAAATAATAATTTGAACAATTGATTTCGTGGGTAATTATGAATTACGCTAAAACATCTTGGAAGATTTATTGTTACAACACAATAGCACATATATTAATAGAACAATTAATGATTGATGAAGTATTTGGCTAGCGAATCGGTTGCGATAAGAAATCTCATCTAGTTATGTTCAATGAAATGCCAGTGGAAAGGTCATGCTTAAATCTTTTTCGACTTACAGCTTTACTGTCCCGCGGGATGGTGTACGAGTACTTCTACTTCGACTGAAGAAACGAAAAATGCATTAATGTTCATTGAAAATGATACTTATGATATTTACGATGTGTAAATGCTGTGCTAACTATCGCCGGTGTGTGATTTCGACGCATTATCAGAAGTGGGAAGTTTTGTTTTCAAATGTGGGACGGAAAGACGTTACGGGAAAGTCGTGCATGCTCCGCAGTTTTGCGGGGATGTAAATTTTTAATATCAGCAGAGTGGGGCACCAGGGCAGCGCTGAGCGGCGCGAGCGGAGCGCGGGTTGGGGGGGCTCCACACGGGAGAGGGGAATGCCGGTGCGGGGGCGGAGAGGAAGAGAGACGAGCACGTGTGGGGCGGAGCTTCGCAGGCTCGCGGCTGCCGCAGCACGTATCGATCGCGTCGCTCCCTATCCATTCACCGCCGATCGAAGCTAGCTTGCAACACTAGCCTTTCCATCCCCTCAATGGTATGCTACCACGGCCATTCATATTCTTGACGTTCCATTTGCTGAATGCCAGGCCTTTTTAGTTTCACGGTCATGAGGGATGATTGGATCTGAATGCTGCTTTCGATTTGTTTATATTTACGCGCACTGCTACGATAGTCCATTGAAAAGTTTACTTTAGATGTAGTAAATTTTATTTATTTAACTACTTCTGTGCTTAGTTTGCCCTAAATATATTAAAAAGCCTTTATTAAATATGAATTGCGGCTTGAATATTATAATTTTACGGAGTACGTTAAGATAGGCAATTACTTTAGAATTATTTATTTTTAATCGCGTTTCGCTTAAGCAAAATGTTCAACACATACTTATGTAGTTAATGACTCTCGGCATTAATCCCATTACCTCGGTAAGCTGCACTCGGAACTGGTAATAATTTTATAGCACACGTCTTAATTAATCTGCGTAAAAGTTTGAGTTGTACGGGGTTTCAAAGATTTAATTGGACGAATTAACTATTTTTTATTTAGGTGACATTACTGGAAGCAAAAGCATAGGATAGCGTAGGATACCTACTGTCACAGATTTTGTTATCAGTGTTAAGATGTTTTTTTGCATAAAAAAAACTTTATTTTGAGTCCTCTGTTAATTAACCGAAAAACAGTTCTTGTATTATATGCAAAAGAATGTGTATTTAATAGCTGCTTTGGTTGAAATTAAAAAATATTTACCTAACTTGCTGTATGTAATGTATATGATTTAGGCGTGATAGCAAAATTGTTAATTGAGCGTTATGACAGTGTCGAAAATTATACGTTCTGGATACCTTACCCGTTGGTCAGACGTCTGTTTCGATGGAGTCCGTGCCACTAGCGCAGTGGAGATGGTTCACGCGCACATTGCACGGCGCCCGCCGGCGCGGGTCACGGCGCGCGTTGTCCGCCGCAAGAGCGCGAGCGTTGCGTTTTGCCAACGCAGCTTGTTGTTTCATCAGTTCATGCTGTTTCATCTATTACAAGTATTAGGTATACATAAGATATAAAGATTATTAATCATTTCAAGATTGTTATATCCAATCGCAGGGCTTAAATAACAATACTAGAGTTCACTACTATGAATAGTGCAAATTGAACGTGTGACGTGTTGTAGGTTGGTTGGTATTACCTGGTTGAGACGCAGAGCATCCAGATGTTCTAGTGTGGCGATGTCGTCGCAGTTGCCTGCCGCCTCCATAGCTGCCTGCTGTTCTAAAAGCAACCGTTCTTCCTCCCGTAACCGACGTAAGTTGGTCTCTAGGTGTGGATCGGTTACGAGGGCTGATTCATCAAACTCCATCATATCGGAGGAGGAGTCATCGCTGACAGATGTCTTCTTGATTGGTCCTGAAACTGCATGGACGATTACGAATGACGAATTGTTCTGGACGTTGGGCGTTATTGGGTTAGTAGCGCAATCGCTTAATATTTGTGAGCTTTATTAGTTCATAGGAAAATATAGCAGCACATAAAGCTATTCCATTTAAAACAGAAGAAAAATGAGACATTTATAGTTAGTTTAATGGGCTTTATATCCTCTTGGATGAATTGTTTTTAGTATTTTAATGTTCAATCACGAAGTAAACATCACGCTCTTTTAAATTATTAAAAGGTGATATAAGAACTCTTGTCACCATGTTAAAAATAGGGCAGAGGCTCGCTAAAGACGAATAATCTTGTTAGGTTATGGTGTTTACGATTTATGTCGCATTTGCTAACAGCCTGGTGCTACCACGATGTGCAAATCGGATTAGCAGTGTAATGCTCCACATGTGCTAGGGCCGGCTTAGTAACAAGCCATGGAAACCTGTGAGAATACTTAGAACCTTTCAGGGATTTTCCGCGAGATTTTAATGTAGTGTTGGGTTAAACACAATTTAGCCTTAATTACATTACTGCGTTATAAATAGCTTTCTAGCACTCGTAATAAGTATTGGCAAATTGATACATAAGTTAGAGACGAAAAATAAATGAAAACAGAATGACGTAATAGAAGAATGAAGAATGAGAACGCAATGAGCAAATGAGAAAAACAAGCAAATAAATAAAATATAAACATAACTTACAGATTTCCCGATTAGTTTGGTAACAAAATTATATGACAACATAAAATTTTGGGTTGGTTTATTCGTTATTTAATTTAACCTAAACTGTAGAAACTTATTTTTTTAATTTAACCACGCAAACAATAACTAAAACTATTTGTACTATGAGCTTTAACAGTATTGAACTCATAAAAATTCACGAAGTTAATTTCGATATTAATTTATGCAACGGTTAAAATTTTCGTTGTATCATAACTACGCCCAGTACATGCTATTACATAAAACATGAATGTTTGGGTCGATATCAACACCAATAGCGATCTTGTGCTATTCTATCAAAAATAATTTTAATCGCAATACTTGGTGCTCTTTCAGCACGTTAAACTATCCATGTCAGCATATCATTAATGTAATTAACAATATCAGTCTTCGTCTAACATTTCGTAAAAATGACGCTATCACGTAAAAATACATAACAGAAAACAGACTGTTCGCTTTCAAATGTTCTAAAATAAACGCGCGTCGCTTAAGAACGTTTAAAAATAAATGTGTCGCAAACATAACTAGAACAAAAAAAAAACATGTTTTATTACCGTATTTTTACAACACTTAAAACTAATATTTACATCAACACAGAACTGTGTCTTATTCGATAATATCACAAGAATCGTCTCTTTCGATGATTAAAAGTGTCAATTGAACTAAAACATCACTAAATAGTCAATGGTCATAGTAGTCATCACGTTCATCGTCCCGCCCTGAAAATACGGAAAACAAAACAAATGAATCATAAGAAACAAAAATGATAAAATCGAAAACAAAAGTGTAAAAATAACAAAAAGATCGCGCCGTGAAAACATGTCGCAGCTAAGACTCACCTAAATATGGTTCACCCATGGTGCCTGGTAGATATGGACAACTAGTCACATGATTGAAGTTCTGTGATTGCATCTCCTCCTGATCCGTTTCGCGGTGATAGAAGTAGTTGAAGTTGGACACGATGACGGGCACCGGCAGCGCGATCGTAAGCACACCAGCGATCGCGCACAGCGACCCCACGATCTTGCCCCACACACCGACAGGCCTATCAAATTAAAGACTCATTACAAAAACCGTCACTCCAATAGAAGGATTCGAGGCAAACATGATACTACTCAAAACAATGGTGATGTTCATGCGGTAATACGTACCCTAAATTCCATTAAAACCTATTAAATAAATCAAAACAATATTTCGCTTTTGCAATTTCACATTCATTCATCACCATCCAATCTCGCCAGCATTATATATTTATTGCAATGCAATATAACAGTTTTAAATATATGACCAATAACCCACACACGTCTCCACTGATACGTATTAACAGAGAATTCGCAATGCACAAGTAAAAAATCAATCATAATGTTCTGATAATACGTTTCATTGCGAAGAAGTTGTAGCTATTGAGCATAAGGAAAATTATAAAGTTATCTGCATAAAACATATAGTTTCCTAAAACAGATATCTATCATGCAGTTTTTGGCTAACAAAAATAGTACATGTACATAACTCTATCGAAAATGGTGTGAACGTTAATAATGAGGATTCGACGACGGAATGAAACGAAACGCTGATGCCTGAGATCCAATTTTACACATAAGCGACATTCTGCGTAATTCACCACGTTATTACTTACGTTAATATCTTTTGTTATTACATGAGAATCTTTCGTAACATGTAATTAAAGAGCTGAGTTATTAACTATATACTATCAAAATGTAAGCAGTAGATTTACCTTTTAGTAGTCTAGAACAAGGAAACTTCGGTGATCACCATTTTCGATAATTTAACAAGGTTTTATTTACAATTTCCACAACAACAATTTGGAATAGTGGTCAGACTGAAGCAAAAGCATGGGTGGGGGGATAAACATTTACTGTACAAATCAGACACCAATTCAACTAGATTCCTCGTAATTACATACAATAATCTGGTTGAAATGTAAACAACAAAAGCAATTCTTCGAATGATTACGCTTTGGAAAGGGCGATTGTTATATCTACGACTGATCACCTCCAAGTTAAATTTGCTAATAATCGGTGTGGTCATTACACGGATGTGCTATGTGTAAAATAGATTCAGACTGAAATCGACATAACATAATAATAATGCTAAATAATGACATGAATACGTGCAGAGAGAAATAAAAAAACAATGAATAAAAAAAGTCGATATCGTCCTTAGCGAACTGAAGATAAAACCAAAGAAAAGCATATTATTTGTGTAGTTAAATGATGTCTCAAAAATCACAATGGTAAAGTATCAAAAAGAAAGAGCGATGAAATGAAACGACGTAAAATACAAAAATGATGTTAAGGGTGTATTCGCTGAATCATACGTCATGTCTCCGTATCCTACGGTCGTCATGGTAACGACCGCCCACCAAAACGCATCAGGTATCGATTTGAAGAAGCTATTTTCGCTTCCCGCTTCCGCGAAGTACACCGCAGACGAAAACAGCACCACACCTTTAAGCACACATGAAGGCGCATACAGTGGGACATACGACGCATGGAGGCAGTTGGGAGCAGGCGCGGGACGGGTCGCGTCACGTTAGTTACCTCATGTCCCCATAGCCAACCGTGGTCATAGTAATAACGGCCCACCAAAACGCATCCGGTATGGAAGAGAAATTTGAATCAGGGCGATCTTTTTCTGCGAAATATACGGCACTGGAGAAAACGACCACCCCTGTGAACACAAAGCATGTTGTGCACGCATGTCTGCGGCCGACCCGCGCTGCTCAGCACCACGCTAGGCCAATTTTCTTCACACGATCCAATTTGGACTTCATCATTAAAATCTAACAGGGTGTACTATAATCTCAATAAAGATTTAACCAGTAAGTTCATATTAAAATTATTACTCTTAATAGTGCATTGCGCTTATACTCAACTAAACTTATAAAAGATCTGTACATTGTGAATGAAGCGAAACATTTAATGTACTCACCAATGAAGAGGAAGAATATTAACAATCCAAGTTCTCGCATAGAAGCTTTGAGGGTGCGTCCTAAAATTTGCAGACCCTTGGAATGACGTGATAGCTTGAAGATCCGAAAGACTCGAACGAGACGAATCACTCTCAGGATTGCTAAGCTCATTGCCTGATTCGTTGACTTGTCTTGCGGCGAGACCGGAGCGCGCGGTAGATTCAGCGTGTCCTCTTCTTCAGCAACGACGGTAGCAAGCGTGATGAAGTAGGGAATAATAGCTATAATATCTATTATGTTCATCACGTCTCTGAAGAAGTTGAATTTGTTCGGACATGCTAAAAATCGCACTATCAACTCGAAGGTAAACCAGATGATACACAAAGTTTCTATTAAGAAAAATGGATCAGTAATATCCGGTACTTCATCTTCTTCGATTTTGGTGCCATTTGTGGTGGTGTTGTAGACTTTGTAGTGTTTGAATTCGGGCAAAGTCTCGAGGCAGAAGATGACGATGGACAGGAGGATGACGAAGACGGAAATAATGGCAACGACGCGGGCAGCTTGAGAGCTCTCAGGGTATTCGAAGAGCAGCCAGATTTTGCGTTGGCGTTCGTTTGAGGGGAGAGGCTTTTCCTCCTCCTTGATGAAACCCTCATCCTCGCTGAAACATAGTACTGCATTTTTAATGTGTTATGTGTTGTTTAAGTACTTGATTGGTGGATCTCAATTGATGAGTTGGTTATTATTTATCTAATCTTTATAAAATTTCAGTATAATAATCTAACATATAATTTTTATTGTCTATTGGTTGTGTTGAGCCTCGATAGTTCAAAGCAAACTTCTAGATATTTTTATACGATAAAAGAGAAACAATAAAATATTTCACGTAACTCGATTCACGCGACTCTTGAAGTATTGAAAGCTCGTTTGATGATATAATTGCTCGTTCACCTCGCTCGCTTCAAAATTGTGTTACGTAACTCGTACGATATAATAATTGACAATTTTTAACTTCTAAAGCACAATGTTAAATATAATTTCAGATATAAGCGATTTTTTACTTAATAACATAGACTTTTTGATGCAATATAATTATATGATGTAAAAAAAGATCTCTGTCTCCTATTATTAAGAAAATCTTATGTCCCTGCAAATTTGCACGTTTTCTAAAGCAGTTTAAAATAGGATTGTACACAAATAAATGTTTAATCACCGGAATTTGTTGGTTGCCTGTTCACCAAGTTCGTAAAATTTAATTTCTTCCGAGAAAACATCGAGTGGTACGTTGACGGGGCGACGTAACCGCCCGCCACTCTGGTAGTAGTAGAGGATAGCGTCGAAAGACGGTCTGTTTCTGTCAAAGAAGTACTCGTTCCTGAAATTAAGAATCATTTTAGAAACTTACCCAAACTAGTCACACCTAAATTAACTATCGAGGTACGGCTACTAGAGCTTAGGAAGTGATGCATGATCGTCAACGATTTGTAGGACAAAGATATTATAGTTAATATTCATGAGTAGTCAAAAATTGCTGTATTTAAAATAGACATATAAGTAGGTGTAATAATATAAAATAGTATATTAATGTTTATCAATAGAAGACCAGTTGTTAGAATTATACGTATATCGACAAAATACTGGCATTAATTGCTGTCATTTGTCTAGATTTGAGCTTGATATTCTACGATAAACACTATCTGCACTTAACAAACAAGTCATTAGCGCTGTGGTTCTTGAATCTGTAACCACCCACGTTAAGCGATAAGTAGAGTAATTTAATTGCAATCTATAATTATCATCATATGGGCATTTTGAATATTTATTAAGAATAAAGTAGAAGCTTCATACAGTATTGAACTCTTATCATGTTTTGCATCTTCTCTGAACTCTTTATAAATCTCGTTTACAGGAACGGGAACGTGATTTTATAACCTACAAATTCTACTCTTGTGTGGGTACTAGTATAGTGGGTGTCTATTAAAATGGTTAAATTTAAGATATTTATTCAACAAATTCAAGAAACTTCGAATTTTACTTTTTTATGTTGTTGTGTTAGCAGTTCGGCTGATAGTAGGAGTTTACCACAACTCATGAACATTCGCAGTGGTAGTGACTCTGTGAATGCACAACCCGTTTTTAGGGATAAGAGATAAGGAAAGGATTCACAGCGGGAATAGAGAAAAGGAAGAAATAAATATATAATCTCCTAAAAAGTTTGTACTTGAATATTGAGTAGTATTTGATAGTAGTTGACTTACCTAAGGGGGTCGAAGTATCTTATCCTGCGCGATGGATCGCCCAAGAGTGTCTCCGGGAATTGGTTTAAAGTCCTAAGTTGTGTCTCGAATCTAAGGCCGCTTACCTGTGGGAAAAAATATTATTACCATACTTGTAATTGTAGCTAATAAACAAATTCCAAAATTGTTACTATATATTGTAATAAATCTTCTGATAGATTTCGCACAGTTATTTAAATTATCAGGTATAGATGTGACGCGTGAATGTTATGAATTATTAGTGGTTTGCCCCGGCCTCACCCGTAGTACGTTTATCTCTACATAAGGAAGGTTCTTATCCTTCTGCCTTAACAAAAACGATGAAAAAATTTGCAGAATTGGAGAATAGTTCGAGTTGTTGACTTTCACGCTTAGCAACACAACTACTTGACGTGTTTCATTAGTTTATTTCTATTTATATACATTTACGTATTGAATTGTCACAAAAATTATTATCGAGTGATCTTTTTTACAGGGTGTTACTATTTCTGCTTTTACTTCCATATACTTTTATTGAAGCATTTCATTTATTACGAAAACATTGCTGGTTTATTAAAAAGGTTAATAAATAATATGTTACTATAATAAGTCCGCTAGAATTTTCTACGGAGTATTTTTCATACTGAAATGGCTTTTTTATTGTCAATATCGCGCTTTTGGGAAGATATCTATGAAAATTGCGCATATCACAGGGTATTTCCTTGAAAAACATTGGAAAGTGTTAACAAAACAATAAATAAGAAATTCATAACATGGTGGTACAGTTTACTACGACATCTGTTTTATCATAATATATTATTATTAAATTCGACCACACAAATCGACGTTTTAAGTACCAATAAAATCAAAATTTGCGTGAAAGCATTTGAAATTAGCGTGTGTATCGCTTATACAAATAGTAACAACTATATAAGATCTCTAGTTATTCGGGGAACGTTTCTTGACCTACTTATTGTCTTTCCCGCTCGGGGCTGAGACCCGACCGCTGCGACACTATCGTATAAAAACATTTGCACACAAGCTCTGAGCTGTTATGAAGATGGAAAGCAAAATAAACTGATCGTCGAGTTTCAGATTATTCTAGACTTCAGACTGTTCTCTGTTTGATGCGACACTGTTGACATTGTATAGTTTTGTATTGACATTCATTCACAATATATTAATCAAGAACGGTTCTTAGTATTTCAATGTTTTTATTTATTTTATGACTGTGTATATTAAAAATGTTGTGTGTGTAATATGCAATTCCGCTAACTTCGATCAATATTTGAATGTAAATAGTTGCCGTTGCAAAATGAGATAGAATGTTTTTGTTAATATATTGAAATAATTGATATATTTCATCTTTATATAGTAAATATATATTCATATAGTTAGTAAACATATAATCCTATTTAATAAGCACCACATAAATAAAATATAATGTATGTATATCATTGTATTAAACTTTACATTGCTTGTAAATATTCGAAAACCGTCACGTGTTATTTATATGTTTGACATTTTCATTGTTGTTCAATTGACGAGATTAACTGGCATCCCTTTAGTCATAAATATGAATATGATTACTTTTTTTTAACCATGGATCTTTATAAACACTGTTATTTATTACAGAACGGAATTACAGCTGCAAACTGAGTAATATGAAATTCCAGTTTTTGTCACATCGCAACACTGACAAACTATTTTCAACATGGTTTCAGAGGCCTAGTTATTTTTACTACTTTCGTCTATTAATAGCACGAAATATGATGAATGTTGCGACATTGAAATGTAATAATAATATTAAAACGTTCATTTCAGCGGTAAAGGACGAATATAGTGTTACAGCTCTCAAGTGGGGTTTGAATAAGTGAAATTCTTTTATAACTCGTGCCTTTTGTTCGCGCAACGGGGAAGTTGCACACGAGTTCCCCACTGATTCCCAACTTTGTTAAAAGTTAATACTTTTATCCGGAATTTTAAAATAAAACGAGAGATTATCTAAAAATAATTTCTTTGCGTTTACTAGGCTTGGAGTTTAGAGATTATATTTCGATGCATACACCCATGTGAACATTTAGAACGATATATTATCGCTTTAGTTGAGATTCATTGATTGCAATGAAGGTAATTTCGATACTGGCTATCAACAGAATTTAAACAGATATTTTTAACAAAAAGGTGCCCAAAACACGTAAATATTTAATTTGAAGCACTAATTTCCAATTTGTTTTGCGCTATTAAGGAGGTTTCATTATTTGTTAAACAGTATATTAACGACTAAGACTGAACGCTAACGTTAAGTGTTACTAGTACACAGAAATTAGTAGGTACAAGAAAGAGAACGGAAGGACATACAAATTGATTAGATTATAATGAGAAATTATGATTTACTTGGCCTGTTTGAGAAAATGTGTTCAAAATCTTTTTAACCAACTTTTTAACTCTTTTAATAAGGAGGTTATAAATTCAATGTGTATGTATATATGTTGTGAGAATTGCAATTTGATGTATTTAAAACATAGGTGCCAAATTTCATAAGTGCATGTATGTTTGTTTGTCCACGCATAACTCAAAAACTATTAATAGGATTGACATGAGATCTTATTAGTTATGTTGCACTATACTGCAACTTAGAAATCTCTGTAAGTATGTGTAAGTTCATTGGTTCAGTAGCATTTACATTGAAATCAGCGTCGCAATGGCTTCCACGCCTTCAGCCGCTTCAAACGACAGAATCATTGAAGTCGGCGCATCTTTGCGAATTATATTGTAAATATAAATAAATCGAGTATAACATGAATACTAAATATGTAATAAAACGCAAAAAGCAAAACACTAAACAACATGGACAATTGCTTGTGCAGATTCCATAACGAATATATTGTACTCAAAATCACATGATTAATATACTTATTAATATTTTATACTTAAAACACACCCACATAATTTATTTGCACAGAAGAAAAACAAACATTACATAATATTTTTCCCATAGTGACCGAACCTTGGCACATTACGATAATATGGGGTCTTATACAGATCAGACCATGTTATTTGGCGTCCCCTGTGCAATCATTTAACAGCAGTTCGAGGACTGTGAATAGATTATGTTATAAGCTTTAAGGAATTCAAATAAGATATGATTCAATTCGTATATCCATATATACCGTTCTCAGGTTCTGTTTAGAAAAATAAAAATATGTTCTAGACTAGGAATATTCATATCTATACTAATACTAGCTGCACCCGGAAAACGCTGTTCTGCCTTACTCTTATCATATAGGGGTATGAAAAATAGATGTTGGCAGATTCTCATAGATACCGGATAAGCACAAAAAATTTCATCAAAATCGGTCAAGCCGTTTCGGAGGTGTATGGCAACGAAAACTGAGACATGAATTTTATATATTAGACAATAAAGAGGAAAAGTTTTTTTGTTTGTTTGTACCCTAAAGGCACCGAAACTACTCGTCCTATTTTGAATTTTCTTTCACCAAAAGAAACCTACATTATTCCCGAGTGCTGTGGGATAATTATTACCCTGGAAATGTACCACGGGCGAAGTCGGGGCGAACAGCTAATTTATTACAAATATTAATATGTATGATGTATTTCTACACTTTGGAATATATTCAACGCAAGCTTTAGTGGTAAATGTTTCTATTCCTTCAAACTTATAAAGAAGTCAATCAAACATAAATTACATTTACTCTTAAATCATAAAAGGATTTCTATTTATCTTTTGATATTCATTCTATATCTCAAATAGGAGTGAGATCTCGTTACAAAAGTGTCCGAGCGCCAATTCTATATACTATATAGAAACTTCATATGACATGTCTAGGTCACACTGAGGTAAATTTATAATATACTTAGGTGTTGGGTGACATGACGTCTTCTGTTTCAAAGTCAAGTTCAGGGCCTACATCCGTTAATTGGACAGCTAAGTGACAATTCTCCGGTCTAAACTTGGCGACTACCCACTAATCATTCAAATAAGCTTTATCTTATTGAAGATTTGCTTTCCATTGTTCTGAAGATTTTAAAAGTTTTGAAAGATACGCTGAATATTAAAGAAGTTATATAAGTCAGTGGATATCTTATACCTTTAAACGAGCAATTCTTGTATATATATATATATATATATAATTGGAATCTCGGAATCGGCTTCAACGATTTTCATGAAATTTAGTATATAGGGGGTTTCGGGGGCGATGAATCGATAGCTAGGAATTTTTTTTAGAATATGTCATATTCGTGTTTTTTTTCCTGAAATCTATTGGTGAATAAAATACTATTTTGCTTCGTAGATAGCTGGACAACTAAAATAACACATAGGCACTTTTTATACCGATATTCCTACGGGATACGGACTTACGCGGTTTCAACCGCGGGTCACAGCTAGTATTTCATTATAGTTAAATGAACATCCCATCCCTGTATATGAAATCGTAATAATAATAATGAAGTAGTCATTATATACTGATCTTTAAAGTTGTGTAATCTTTAAATAATGAAATACGTAAATCATAAATCTTGAAGTCAATTTGCTTACACCCAATACAACACTTAAGATTTGTTAAATCAGATTTAAGATCTGATTCTGGCAAGAAGGCAAATAATTTTGAGGACTTTCAGCGTGCCAAGTAGGTCAAATCAGGTATACTTATATTCCTCCGATATTGGGCGGATGAAGAGGGCGGAAGCGTCCTCTTTTCTTTGCGAGGCTTTCTTGTTGACCTTTACGCGATTTGCAGAGTAATCCCACCTATTTATGAATATTTAAAAATACGTTGCGTTCTATTTAAAGATTTTCATTACTTTGTCACAATGCTTATGCATTATTGGTATGGGATTAGTTTGTTGCTGCTTTACAACTCTTGGTTTTTATTATTCTATATAATATTGGGGTTTGAGGTAAGTAATATTACAGATAATGAAGTTTTTGTAATGAAAGACGAAGCGATATACGGTTAATAGTATTGCACGGTAAGATATATTGTAAACAAGATTATTAAAAATCAAATATTTGACCTTAAGTCACTATGTAAAACCTACTTAGTACTACTAAAATATATATTAACGACGTTTTTAATTTATGGTGCTAATAAATAAGATGAGTAATACCTTTTTTATTTATTTATAGCTGTTTTCGAACTCCATCCTTGTAACGTTTGACATGTTATAATGTCTAACGTCACATGTATAACAGGTACCGTTACAAAAAGATTCAATTTATTTTAAGTATTATAACTATTTCTTTATAATTAAATAAAGTATTAGTGTCTGACACAAAATTCTTACATACTCTAATTTTTAGTATTAAATAATTAAAATACTTATAAATCTTTGGAAAACATTAAAGAATACAAAAAGCTATGATGTCCCTACGTTCTAAATTCGCCTCACGATCAAATTGTTTCCATTCTTTATAAATCCAAATACTGTAAACAGAAGTACATTTATATAAGTTTGGTCTTTCACGTACTACACGGAATCCAACTACGCGATTGTATAATTTGACATTCCAATTACGATTGTTTCTAACGGTTAGAAACAACAGACTCAAGTTGACAAATTAGAATCTAACCTGTCCAGTCGGTTTGTGACCAATTGCCAACTGAAGCATCCTCATATCCACTAGCATTCCATCCATGCGGCCTGTAAACGCTACCATAATATAATTATTGTCTGTGTACCCACTTCAACAACATCGAAATATCCGGTATCATTTGTACATGTGAAATAACAAATCGCTATGTCAGAACATGTACAGGAAAACAACACGTCTTTAAATCAATAGATACATGTCACCCATAAATTGTGTAGCTTCAGTGAGCGGTCAATCGGTTAATCTATTATCCAATGTAACAATCAATTAATTATTTTGCTAATGGCACTGTCAGCTCCACGAGCTACTCGTTAGCATGATTACATATTGTTACGTTTATTAAATAATCACCTGTAACGTTAGCATAATAAACGGGAGTCAATTTATCGGCCTATTGCAGGTCGGTTACGGGATCAAATGATGAATTCTGATGTTGCTTTACTAGCGTAGTGCTTCTATCAAATCCTCTGGGACAATTGTAAACATGAGAGGTTGTTTTGTGGACTTATAAAAACATAGAAAAAAAGAAATGCTAAAAACAAAGGATAAATATTGTTTATATAAATATAAAATTATCCGGGTTCGCTGCAAAAACACAGAATATATGAAAGGTTGCGTTCCATCTTTTTCGTTATCCTCGTCGAGATGTTGCGAAATATGAATGAAATTAAGGAAATACGAGAGTGGAAATGTAATTTCAATGCTTCACTACATTGGTATTCTAAAATAGGTACCGAATGAATTTTTCAACAATTTTACATAGATTTATTTTAACATATTAACATAGATATATTTTTGAAGTTAACAAGACTTCAAATTTTATTTTGCTTTCCAGTGGTAGTATTTCCACGAAGTCTCGTAGACTATCAAATAGTCTTAAATGTGATACGATTGGACGTAGATTCGTAGAAAAATTTTATAATAAATTACGAGGTGAAATTCTATACAGCTGGTTTGTTTACACTTTTCCATATAAACGAAACAGTAGTGAAAATACATCCATTTCTAAGCCTTCTCTGCTATAATACAATTTTGTGCCTACTACTTTTTATTTAGCCAACGCTACGACTATTCGCTCACTGAGAAAGCTTTATCTATTCCAACACGAGACTACTAATGAACGTAAACCCACTTGAGTAGCGTGAAGATTGAAGCGCCATATTTCAAACAAAGACAAAGCAATGGTCGGTTGTAAATAATCAGTGAAACAGTGCGAAACGGGCCAATTAAACATGATTTAAAGCAAGTACACACGGTCGAGTGGCAGCAATCAACACATGTACTTACCATTTACGAACAGGTGGCCGAATGGGGAAGCTTTTATTGATAGATGATTTGAACGATGGATTTCATTTATTTACTCATCAGATTATGCGGGTGTTTGCGTGAAATCGCAATGTCAAATTGAATATTTGCTCTTTTGGATGTTTGCTCCTGACACGTCATGGTGATTAACAGGAGCGTATGGATTTATATCGCCTCAAGTACGTATTGCGTAAGAGGTTTTATTTATGGACACTACTGCAGCTTAATAACATACTAAGGTATTAAAAATATACAATAATTTTAAATCATCGGTGTTTCATATTCAGAAATTGGATGTGGAGGATGACGATATTGTTCCTTTGAAACAATTTAAGTATTTAGATAATATTGTTGTATCAATACTGATATCATTTAATCGAGAAATTTCTCCGTTGGTTAATTGTTGAATATAAAATAGTTATGCCATCATTAAATATTAAGATTATATTTTAAACTAACGGTCGCCCAGGCCTCGCCCGTGGTACATATATAGCATTCCTCAATAAATGGGCTATCTAACACTGAAATAATTTTTCAAATCGGACCAGTTGTTCCTGAGATTAGTGCGTTCAAACAAACTCTTCAGCTTTATAATATTAGTATAGATTAAGATAATATTTGAGTGAATTTTAATAAAATTTACGCTTTAAAACGACCTATATTTGTTTCGTTCGAGTCATTCATTAGAACGGGAACGCTTCAGTCGCTAAACTTTTTACTGAGTACACGTGGGATACAGTGAAAACCTGAAATATGCTGGAAAAATGGTTTTGTTGTGAATATGCATTCATTTCTACGGAGCGTTTTCCTGTGATATGTGAATAACGGATAAAAATCGAGGATCAATTTCTATAAGCTCTTACACCCAGGTATGCAGTTAAAGCTTGGCTATTGCAAAAATGGATATTGCTTTGCAATATTTATTTTGATCTATTGTATATACCAACTAGCGGTCGGTAAATTTCAGATATATGCACGTTCAAACTAACAAACTAACTCTTCACTTTCATATTGTTAAAGTATACATGTTTACCGATTTATATAACACTAACTTTCTCATCTACGTATTAATTTTTGATATGCTTTCAGATTTCAAACCGAATAAAACAGTGAACGTATTTGTTAAAGAGACATACTAACTGGTGGTAAATACAAACAGGAGACTAAAACACAAACTACAGATGCACCATAAAGGGAGTGATTAACATTGTTTGTATAATTGAATCCCGGAGCTGCAACGGTTGTCTATTTACATGTGTACAATGCAGGACACAAGAACAAAATGTAAGCAAGTCGCTTGCAGATTTACCTTGTTTATCGTTCAATGAGCGAGATTACAATAGAATACAATACTAGCTCCCTGACTAGCTTCACCTACGTCAAAGACAAAGATGGACAGTTCGGGAGTTTTTGCATAATTTACCCGTAGGATTCTCGGCTCTCAAACTACCTTCACCAATTTCATCCAAATCAGTTGAAAAGTTTTGGCGAAGGAGAGACAGATAAATAGGACAGCGTTACTTTCGCCTTTCGTACTTTTTTATATGTCAAGAAACAGATATTTTTTCACAATAAGCCAGTCAGATGATCCACATTAATTTAAGGGAATGAATATTGTAAATGGAATATACTTAAATGTCGAATATGAGAGAAGCTTTCTGTGGTATTGTTATGTTTTCATAATATTGTCGTTTTCCTTGTTGCCAATACAATGGAAATGAAAGATATAAGGATTATTGTCACGTGATAGCGTGCTTGTGGGGGACGTTAATACCTTAGTATGTTTATGAGCACCGTAGGTTAAAATATTATTATTTTGTATTGTATTCATCATTTTGATGATGATACTAGCTGTTGCCCGCAGCTTCGTGGTATTGTCTAAATCAATTTACATGGTACAAAATTTGCATCCCCTTTTTTACCACTTGTGGGAAGAAACAACGTTATAGTAGCTACCTGCAAGCCAAATTTCAGCCCGATCGGTTCACTAACTTGGGAGGTGCGTTGATAGTTCCGTCAGTTTGTGTTTGATACATGATTCCATAAATTGGTTCATCACATCCAATGTCCATTTGACTTTCAACATTCTAAAGGCTCTACGACCGTGATATTAATATGCTACATCATACACTATCTGAATAGCGAGACGCGCTCCAACGAATTTTAATACGCGTTAACTCCACTGACTCAATTAAAGCGATGCTAGTGTCATTGATACTGGCTTGTTATCCGTGGCTTCTGCTTTATTTATGAATATTTTTTGTTAAAAGGCTTCTGTAATTATTCAGTGTTTCAAAAACAAAATCGACTGCATCTCTCAGTAGTGTTATCACGATACAATGTCGCATATATGTGTGAGTTTTGATTTATTGAAACTTATTGTCATGAAAAATCTGAAAAAATTAAATATGAAGAATGTATTTGCGAGATAAGCTAGGGCTATCTTAATCATATTTAAGTATTTTTAGTATGATCGAAATTTTATAAAGTATTTATAATCTTTGATATTTTTTCACGTATACTTCTTTAAATACCGCGCATCGCCAAGCGGGCAGCTAGTATGATCCATAGAGAGATATAATTCGAGACGTTATACGCTAAATGCATCGAATGCAGTTGATTAGTGCAATGGCGCATCTAATCTCTAATCAATACATTTTGAAGTTCATTGTCGGTTTATTTGGTACAGCGCTTTGAAAGCATCTACATTTTAGTTTGTACTATGAATAATGTATTTAATGTAACTACATGTTTCATATCATAATATAAAGTGTAGTGCGTATTCCTAGGAAATATGGATGTTTAATTAATTATGTATCTATTCTGCATCCTTGGCCGTCCCACGTTATGAGATTTTAAAGTAAATTGGTTAAAAATAATAGAGCCTTCTAATTTTAACGCTATTTACCAAATAAACTGTTGCAGCAAGGAACTATATTCAGGATTGTATTTCTTGAATCATCCTTTTGATTTTGATTTGGTGCAATGTTCACCTGAATTGTTTATAATGCTATCTTAATTTTTTTATCCTTTCTATTTCCAACTGCTATATTATAAACGCGGAAGTACTTTTATTTGTTCTTTCTTCACCTTGCAATGCAATTTTTTTGTATGATTTTCGAGTCTATAGATGAGGAGAGAGGTTAATGAGAAAATACTAGGGTACTTTTTACGGCGGTGACACTTCCCATTCCAATGGGAACCAAGCCAATCCGCTGGAAACACCTATATAATAGGATAAAGTTATCTAGCTAGTTAGCTGAAGCACTTATATGTATATGGAAGTATAATCGAGTACGAACCAAACTCAGACCATCTACTGAAGTTAGATTACTGCGTAATATCACGTTGGTTGGTGATAAAGAGATAATATTGACTTACGATACCTAACTATACCCGCACCATCGCGTTTTTAAACTTATAAGAACACATTTATAAGTAATTATTAAACGTCCTTATTTCGGTTAACAGTTTTTACACATTTGTTTCTGTTCCTAATATTAATTACTATATCTTTGTACGGTCGATCATCCTGTTAGAACGACTGTATATTGGCGAAAAAGGCTCTAATAGCGAAGAAAAACATGTAATTCATGTACAAGAATGTATAAATCATTTATTAGTAGCACAAGATTTCACATAAAACGATATAAAGCGACGTCACATATAATTATAATTCAATTAAGATTAACGGATGCGTCAATAAAATTCGATCTTACATAAGCTATTAAATGCGGAAATCTGTAGTAAACGGCACAATTTTATTTCAATCATTAATCATGCGCCACGCCGACTATATTACAGCTGTAAAAAATTCGCAACGATAATTTCTAATTATTTATCGTGATTACAGTTTCTAGATGTTTCGGTGGATTCCGAATATATTTTTAAGTGAAATGAAAAATGGCAAACATGATGTTTAAATAATGAGAGAGTTATACGTATTTAGAATGTTTTTATTGCATTTGGGGGATTTAAATTTCATCAACTATTGTAGCATAAAAGTTTGCTGCAGATGATGTTGAGTTATATCCGATTTACGAGTGTAATAATGAACGAATAATAGGCCCTGGCGTTCAGAATTTCTTTAAAATACATTAAAATTCTCTAAAAGCGCGCCAAACAGTAATAATTTAGGCTCGAGCCTCGTATTAATTTAACTACTAATTATACGAACATAGACTTATATAAATTTGTCAGTTTTTTTTTAGAAGGAGTAACTATTTAAGCCATCAACCTCTTGATATCTACATTAATAGTATAAAGATAAAAGGATATGTTCTTGTTTGAACGCGTTCATCTCAAAAACTACTGGGGTTCAAAAATTCTTTCACTGTTCTGTATGACCGTGATCCCTGAGCGGCACCCAATTCGATTCGTTGATTTCGGCATTAAAAATTAAGTATAATATTTATATTCATACTCACATCAACAGGAAAGATATATTGAATGCCGCAAGTATTTTGAATGAATTTAAAATTTAAACTTGAACTTCGAACACTAGGTGACACGGCAGTTCCGTTGCGTTCGTAATATCCGAAACGAACTTACGGATATATGTATTTGTTATATACCATCACGCACCATCGGCCTTAATGACTCAGCTTGCATTACGATACCAACCGTCTTTCTCAGCGTAAAATTGTTTTCTTAACGTAAGGAAAAATACGTTAACAAATCAACTATAAATCACTTGAACATACAAACATACTAATAATGAGTAATAATAAATGTGAATATCAAGATGCTTCTTGCAAAATGGATGTAAAATATTCCGCAGTGAAATATTCCAAACTAAGGTTCCTATATTATTACTTTGAAGGATGGATATTTGAAAGCCTTTGTTTTAACCCGACTAAACTAGAATAGACTAGCTCAGGTCTAATTAAATGATGACGGAAATAACTATTTTCTACATTTGCATTGTTAACTAAAGCAATATCATTAACAAGGCAGCTGTTTTCATGCTGTTAAATTAATTTATACGACCTAAATTGATTGGTATTATGTTCGATTAATAACAAGGCATTTAAATCAATCACAAATAATAAACACTAGCCGCTTGTCTCGACATGGCTCCGAGATAAAAAAAAATAGCCCGCGGTACTCGGTAATTGTCTAATATACGTTAGTTACAAACCATGAAACGATTTAAAATTGTAACGCAAACTTTGCATTTTTTTGTTCGTGTAAACTTTAGTTGTTTATAAATTAAGTGCTTATAAATAGTTTAAATACCACCGATTCGGCGTCGCTTCTACCGAGACGAATCGGCAAGGAACTCTATAGTTGTTCTTTCAATAATTTGCTGTCAATATTATAACTTGTGCATTTCATGCTTTATCATCGAGATATAATTTAATGCAATACGTTTTTTATTCGATGTAGTATGTTTTAGGAGTGAGTAATCGCATCAGCTGCTTACATGCTCTAACTTTATGACATTACATCTAAGAAAATACAGTACTTAGGTGGTGTTTAATGTACGCAAGGTATTTTGTATTGGTCAATAAAATAAATCGTCCGCGACCACGTGGTTATGAACGTTTCATGTTCGCATGCCTGTTACATTTGCGCGTCGTAAATGTGGCTTCAATGAAATAGTGAGTGCACAAAATTATGTCTACTTCTAAAATTATTTATCGATCTTGTATTTTTTAAACGACTTAAGAAAAGTAGGAGATTTTGAACATGTTTTTATTATTCTAAGGCTGTTGCCTCCCGGGTTTTTTGGCTTAATAAAATAATAAATTTTGAACATTATTTTATTATTCGAAGGCTGTTGCCTTCCGGGTGGTTCCCTTTAAATTTGGTCTACATCTTACAATATGGAGGAATATAATTTCTTGTTAAAAATAAATATTCTGCTTCTTTAATGTAACTACACGATCTTCTTTTCATCAACATGAATCGTAATTTAAATATTGGTATTTAATTGTATTCTACGATTGTGTTCGTAACTTTGTTTTGTAGTTTTTTAATTTTCAAGTTATCCAAATACAGTGAAACAACATTATCCGTTCAGCTATTCACGAGCTTTAGATGGTGTAAGTAACACGGCTTTCTAGTATACAAACAGATGTATAAAATAAATTAATAATTCTTCTACAAGTTTTGCTCCAAATTCGAATCATACGGAACATTCGAAGCTACGTACAAAATAACTATTTGTTGTATATGGACAATGCAGCGGAATGACAGCGGAAGTGAAACTTACATCTTTTATGCTGTCAAAACCAGTCGGTAAAAAAATTCAGTAGATAGTTATTGAAATATTGTAATTTAATGTATTTTTCTTCTAAATATGCAAATAAAACAGCCAAAGTGGAAGACCATGTCAATTTATAGGTTTCCCGACATTCCTTAAAAGTAATGTAGTCGGGAAACCAAAAAAACGAAATAAAAAAGAAAAATCGTGGATAAATCTTATTATAAAATTATGACACTTTAATAAACTTTTTCACTTCACTGCGATAAATATTCAAAATAAAGCTTACCGTCCTTTAAATGTATAAATTGCACGTCATCACCGCTATGGCCTAGTGGTTAGCTTAGATTAGTAATGATGCAAACAGTTTTAATATATTCAGTGCAAGGACCTCCAGAAGTGTTCTTTAATAAATCTCCTAAAACAATAACTATTTTCATTCATAACCCATCTTCATTTTCCTATTAATAGACAAGGACGGCGTGTACAAAATTGTGTATGACACAGTCAATCTGACCTTATTATAAATCTATTTGGGGGTGTGCATGTCAGGGCTAAGCGTAGCATGAAAACACATGAAGCGTGCTTTAGCATATAAGAGGAGGAAGTAAAACATGCATTGTTTATTCTGTGGATACGTGGCTGTTAAATTTTGTTTTATTTAAACTAGCATTCCGCGCACTGTGTATTCAAAAGTAAAAAATACATAGTCCCGGCGTTCTCCCCGCATAGTTTTCGTTGCCGTACGATTTACAAGGTCTACTATCCCATGTCCTTAATCGGATTACAAACTCTTTGCACTAAAATTTATTCAATTCAATTCAAGGCAGTCAGATACAGTTACTATCGCATTTATAATAAGCATGGAGTTGATGAAAATTTTAATGTCTTAATTGATCATGTTATTATTATATATGCTATTTAGTGTTTAGTACCAAACGAAGCAGTATTGTAATTATTATTTATTGATAATTTGGATTTGTTTACAAGCGGACCATTTCATTAACAGGGAATCCTAGTGTGGGAGCAAGGGTTCTTAATTTACATATATGTAACAAAGTGTTTTGATAAATAAATTATTGTTAATTATTATTTTATTCTCCATAATACTCGGGTACCTCCAGAAGGAAAGCACCCGGTCTTTTGGAAGGCTTACGTGGGGACACAGATCCAACACGCAGAGGGCCTTTAGAGAATTTAATGTGTTGTGGGACACCAGCCGCAGCCTGCCCATGACTGCACTATAGAGATACAGCCCTGGGTAGTCCGCGGCCGATGTAGGACTATTGCAAAAAAAAAATGGAACGGAACAAAACTGGGCTATGGAAAGGGGGTGTTCGATGGATTGGTAGATTGGGTCTATGGGAAACTATGGGCGTCTGCCTTTTCAACTTCGAAAAATTGAAAATGAGTGGCAGACGGTGACTTGCCAGTTCGGTCGATGGGCTCCCAAAAAAGTTACCTAAAATGGCAACAAGGGGGCAACACCAGCTGACTGGCTAGGGGTGTAGAGAGGTGCGGCACCGGTTTCACCATCGCGGGCCCGCAGGCCCGGATTGGGTTTCCCCGCTATTACGCCATTAGACACTTCCACCCCCGAGCGTATAGCTCTTGCATCTCCACTCTGGACGGCCAATTAAGGCAAGCCAGAGGTGGGGGATCCTGAACCTCGTCATTGTTCACTCCGAACTGCCACCGAGACAGTCCGGAGGTGAGGACAGGGACCTCCCCCGGGAGAACTAAGGACCGCGGGGGCGCTACTCCCCGTCACCTCGCCACAAGGTGCCCTGCGGGCTTTTATTATTATTATTTAGGCGGCAGTATAGTCGCAACACAGTTTCTCTATGCAAGCGAGTTACGTTACAAAACATAACAATTTTTTGCATATCAAGTAACCGAGCTCGAGGTTTATTTGATGGAAAAGATCTCCAAGCAAAGGATAGAGGCCTCTAAAGTGTGTATGGGCGGTGGCATGCACACTTTAGGGGCCTCTACAAATGCGATACTCGCTTTTCAGAGTGGAGGAATATGAAATGCATTGACAACGGGATTGAAGGAATGGCTCTCTAATTTATATGCATATAGTATACATACATATAAACATACAGAAAAAAACAATTGATCGTTTTAAATATATCGAAGTATTATATTATATACCACATGTAACGTATAATGTTTATTTGCAAATAGCAACTGCATTCCACTCATATTTATTTTTTATATATTTATGTCAAATAATCTTTATCTATAACCGCTATTCTTACATTTATATCTCGCACGATTTCTGGCAACTAGTTCCTAACTAAGGTCAGGATAAACACCAAATAATCACCAATTAGTGTTATATAAAACAGTTACATAACTTCACCAAGGTACAGCTAAAGACTGTGAAATAAACTTTGTAAATCACCGACCAATTAAAGCGCGTTTTATCAGAGCTTAATGAATTTCGGTCCGATTAATTAAGGCATCGTGTGAAAGAGCGGTTGCAGCTATTGCGGTTTACATTTAATGTTTTAAATTTGGTCCAACGATTGGATAAACGATTTTATATCTGAGTTCTTAAATGAGATGGGAAATTGCATATATTTGTGGTCTTGTAGTCTGTATATTTCTTTATAATGAGAATGGCTAAGGGACCTTGATTGGACTTGGTGTTATTTAATACGATTCATATATTTAACTAGCTTTTCGCCAGCGGTATCGCTCGCGTAGTCGAAGGAAAAGATAGACGCCTGAAACTATCCTATGTTCTTTATCGAGTGCCAAACTATCTCTGTACCAATTTCCAACCAAATCGGTCCAGCCGTTCTTTTGTTATAGGTAAATAGTGTAACTAAAACGACTCTTTTATATAATACTATCATGTATACATTGTATAAAAATTTAGTTCAAGATTATTATTGAAATATCATTAAATCGGTCGATCATTGATACATCATTCAAACATTTTCATTATTACGTCATTTATTGCTAAATCAATAGTCGTATGGACTCGGAAGGGTAAGGAAAAGGATACGAGTCTCCGGCTCCCTCACTCACCGAACGACTCACAATGGTATTCTCCTATTTCACGCCGATTTTCTGTAGGGCTGTGGTACCTCGCCGGAATCGTCCACGACTCGAACACTCAAAATTTATATTATATTTTTTTTTGTCCAAATAGATTCATACCAAGAATCTCTTTATTTATTCTTTATGTGTACATATATATGTTGTAGAAGTTAAACACACATTAGCCACAAATTGGCAACAAATATCGGACGCACAGCTTCACGACAAATACATTTTGTTAAATTATAAAGAACTAGCTGCACCCCGCGGTTTCACCCGCGTAAGTCCGTATCCCATAGGAATATCGGGATAAAAAATAGATGTTGGCCGATTCTCAGACCTACCCAATATGCTTACCAAATTTCAGAGGAATCGGTCAAGCCGTTTCGGAGGAGTATGGCAACGAAAACTGTGACACGAGAATTTTATATATATAGATTTGAATAGATCGAAAGAATATTTGAACATCGAGATTGTGTTTAAACAACAAAGTCTACAGTATAGATCCTAACCTAGGATGTCAAAATAGCCACATAAGTGGTGACGTCACACGTGCGTTGCCCACAGCCCAGCGCTGTCGTGGCATGCTGCGACGATAGACTGTCAGCCGTAACGTAACGTCTACGCGGGGACGGATTTATCGCTCCGTCATGTCGCCTAAGTGGGTAATATTAAACAGAATCGTTGACATTTATTCGCCTGCGAGACGATCTCTTGATGGATCACACTCCGGAGACTCCAGTTACATCATAGCCTGATTGATTCGCCGCTATGTTTAGATTGACGCGAAGCAGACGCGATTTGTTTATTTCGTGACAATTTAAATGTTGTGTGATCACCCTTAAGAGTAAGCCGAGTGTTTACTAGTGTAGCGAATGCACGCGCAGAAACATAAATGTAATTTACGAGGAAAGCAGCGGTTCCCGACGCGGTATTTCTTTCTGCGCGGCTGTTGCTCCGCGGTTGGCAATGTACTGAGCTAAAAATACATTTTATTGTGTATTCACCAAGGGCGCGAGGTGCGTTGCAGTCGCTCGAGTAACGCTTTTATGAAAACATTTTATAATTAATACGCTGACGGGAACGCTGTTAATGTGACCGCGAATGTTTCCTGATTTTAAACTTTTTTATAAGTTGTTATTGACGTGTGCGTTTACTACGTGGCGTTTTGTGAGCGACCTCCCGCAGTTTGTCTAGAAATAATGTATTTTGTTACTAATGAGTTTATTATGCTTTCTGGGACGGACCGTTTGGTAAATTTTTGTATTTCAGATTCCGTTAAATTCAGTCAATTGGAGCAAGGAGGAGAAATGTGACTTGAAGACAAATTTCCATGAAATTCCTACATAATTATGCCCGTCGCTGTTTTTTTATAATTTACCTATAATTTTATACAATCTTAATTTGAAACCGTGAATTGACACTAGAAAACAGAATTAAATTTTAATATTGCGTTTCATTTAGCGGTCGATGGCATGTTGTATTTTATTGTACAGATCTTTATAACACAATAAATGCCTGTTTGTTATGTTCGTGTAATAAATTTTATTTATGGCCAACCTGAGGTTGTTTCAGATTCTGAATCAAATCTTCCTAGCGTAGTTACGATACCGGCGTGACCCATTAGGGGATCTACAGCGCTGCAAAACATATAATTGGTTGTAATAGTGGCTCTGGCCATGACAGCGCAGTCATCGAGAAATGTACCAACATCCACCGGGATCACTGAAAGCAAGTTCAACTATTTATAAAGCGATATTTTAAGCCATCTAAATTCAGTCTTTTAATCTCGGCTCCTCAAGTATGAGGCATCGGAATAACTGACACGAATTTCGTTTGCTGAATTGAGTTCAGAGATGTTTTTAAGTGCGTAGTGTGTTTTGAACGGCTTGTCACAAATAATGTGCAAACCTACGCTCAAGTACACGAATGATAATATTTATTTGATGTTCAATGATTATATAACGATATGCTCCATTTATCACCGCGAGAGTCGCGAAACAAAAACTAACTGTGTAGAAATGCAAATAGACTTTTAAGAGAACTAAATGACGAATGGCATAAATGCATCTCGAAGTTATGAAGTCGAGGACTTTTCAAGTAATAATTTTCGTTGAAAAGACAAAACCGGCGAGAGTTTTGCGCAAGTTCGCGCAGCTCGTCTCAAACTTTTGTAAATCGAGTACTGAATTGAGAGATTTCACGAAAATGAAGTTATGTCTATAATTTTGAACTCGAAAGCCAGTCGTGTTCCTTTGTCAATCCAACGGTTCGAGAAATATGTCTGGTGGCAAGACAAGTTCGCGTCGTCTATTTAAGGTAGCAACAAAGGCTTTTGGAGTACAATTCCGTTCGGTTAACTTCCTGTTTATGAAGATAGAAATTCTAAATAATATTCTAGTATCATTGTTACGATAGATGAATTTGACTTAGCTATCGTTGTCAAATGTCTGTCATGGAAAATTAACTCATTTCCTTGGATGAGATAAGATTTATTATAAAATCAATTTAAATAAATCTATTTAAATAATTAATTTATCTATTATTTTGCTATTGGACCAGAAAAGCGGCATACATATTATATCGTTGAATATGCTCCTATACTAAATATAATAAGAAAAAAACGGAAGAGTTACTTTGTTTTGCGCTTCTCACTGGATCTTCTGGACCGATCAAAAATTCTTTTACCGTTGGATAAGTACGTAATCCCTCAGTGTGTGAAGTCCCGTGTCCCCTAGTGGGGTATGGGGCAGATGATGTACATCTGTTTCACTGATCGATTTTCTTTACGGACAAGTAGGTGATCAGCCTTCTGTGTCCTGCCAGACCGAGACATTTTTTTTTTTTTGTGCGTCCCCACCGGGAATTGAACCCAGGACCCTTCGGTTCTACGCTCACGCGTTAACCACTGTACCAAGGAGGCGGTCAATCCCTCAGTACCATAGGCTATATTTGTACCACGGGCGAAGCCGGTGGACCGCTGGTCAGTCTTGAAATTTAACTGCCAAAATTTTCATGTATAAGATAACTAAAGGAGCCTGATTTTGATTTATGGTAGAGACTGACAACAAAAAAAAATTCTGTCTTGCAGGACACAGAAGGCTTGTCCATAAATAAAATCGATCATAAATGTATAGTGCATATGCCCCATTTTCCTTGCCCTCAATTCAATTCATGATTTCCTTGAAGGAAATCATGAAAAAAATTCAAGAGTATCAGTGGAAACGACTTGATTTCCTCCTTAGGGAGCCTCAACCGAATTTTATCTCTCACCCTTTACAGCAAGTTATTCGATCTTCAATCAATCCCATCAACCTTATAAGATCTTGATGCTCTATTGAAAGGTTCATCAAAGGGTTAAGAGTATCAACAGGTATGTGATATCGACAGCTATTGTAGTGGACACTTTTCTGTGAGCGTGCTCCGAACTTCTTCACACGAAGTACCTATAGATTTTTATCTTTGATCTGAACGTGATACTAACCACAGGGTTAATATGGGTTTTTTTTAATTATTAAATGAGAACAGGAAGATATTAAGTATTTTGTATAGTATTTGAGTTAAAGCATGCTACTATATTGTGCACAATCTATGAGTTTTAAATTTAGATTATTATATTGAATCGGTTATTCCACGATGTAAGTTACAGTCGATAAGTGAACTGCTCCACTATGTCAATATTATATTGTTTCTTATCAGTTCACGGGAGCGGCTGGTGACTTGGACCTTAGGTTCGTTTGAAACTTATTTCAGGCACCAGTATCTCGCAACACTATATATTAATTTTTTTTTTTTACAAGTATAGTACTAAATTAATGTGACTTTGTTGTGTTAGAATAAATAAATTTAGGTCTTATTATTAAGTTATTATTAAAGTTTAAAAATCCGATAAAAACGTAGTAAAAGCTACTTGAAATAACGTATAACATCATAGCAAAATAACGTTATTTATATAAAACATTGCTGCATACCAGTGACAACGAAAACCAAGAAAATTTCCAACAAAGCCAGATAGTTAATATTAAAAAAGACAGATTGTCTATTATTTTCAAAGAAACGAGCGCTTTTAATTAAGAATTAATTTTTAAAACCGCTCCCAGGTACGTTGGCAACCGCGAGCGGTTTAATAAATAATAATAGACACAACAAACGCTTCATAAAAATGTTAAATGGGATAACATATTAATCAGTGGAATTTTCATATTTTTATCAATTTTCCCCGGCCGCGGCGCTGGCTGTTGACACGTTTGCTCACTTTGTACACAACTGACCCACTTTCGTCAAACTTGATTAATCTAGAATTTACCGATAGATTGGCTTCAAGCATTTATTAGCTAATGAATACTATAATCGAATATTTTGCGACTTATAATAAATGGATCGCGTTTATCAGGAGTTTACGTCTGGAATTGAATGTCGCTATACGTTATGACTGAATAATTAGTTAGATGTTTATTGTTTTTACGAAGTGTTAGTGTGGTAATGGGTTAGCGATTTAAACTCGGGTTGGAAAAGTTGATAATTCTAGAAATAAATACAGATTGTACCCTTTTCATAGAGACGACTCCAGTTCAAATTTCGCGATGCAAAAAATAAATCTAGTGTTTATATCATAGATATGGATGAGTAAAACGATATAATCAACATCGCGGTGTATGAAGCATGATTGATTTTGAGGATAGATATTAGAAGATATCTCAGTTAACGTTGATATATATTTCTGGGTTTAGTATCAAACCATACGAAGTTCTTGTACTATGCTCACATTTTTTAAAATACGCCACAATTCAAAAATGTTCATGACATGATATTCTTTACTGGGTACTAAAACCGCGCCCAGTGCAGTATTCTGGGTCAACTAATTCATACATTTTTTAGCAAATACAAAGATAGCCATGAGGGGAATGGTTGTAGGCTTTGACAGTACTTTTCATTTCCGATTTTCTAATAATCGCTTTAGAACGAAATTCCTTTTATATTTGCAACGTAAGATTTGTGTTTGTAAAGGTATTAAAAAAATATTAGTGCAATAAGCAATGACAACCTAAGGTTTTTGGAAGAATCCGGTGTATTACTTCTAGCAAGTTACATTTCGTACTGTAGTGTGGGAGTCGAAGGCCCGCTTCCTTTTCCTGACCCTTCTCAGTTCATTCCTTGTTTCCACTCATCAATCCTAAGCGAGCAGCGCATTTGCAGAGGCACTACCTCTGCGAATGTTCATGAGCGAAGTTGATCGCTTACCATCAGACGAACCACCAATTCAGTTGCCCGCTATGACGTAAAACAAGAAAAAGCAATGTTTTTCGTAACACTGATACGAAATTATAACAAATTTAAGGTTAAAATTGAGTGAAATAACGATAATATTATCATTATAATTAAAGCCGCAATTTGCTGGGATACGAGGTAGCTATCAGATTATAATGATGTGACCTCTCGGAAGGTAGATCATTATCAGTATTCGTACAATGAGATTCAATGCCCTTTTTCTACCTCTATGTAAGTATCAAATTATTTAGCAATGTTCTAGTTCAAATCTGAAAAGTATGGAGGTTTGTATCCTCTCCGCACCCTTCTCAGTTCATTTCCTTTTCCTGTCATCAATATTTTCCTTATCCTTCACTCATTAAAAGCGGGCAAATGTGCATGGGTGGTGGTCAACAGAGCGTCGATTCGGTTGCCGGTTCTGACCCAAGAATATGGATTACCGATCGTTCTTAGGAGAGAATACATTTGTTTCTCCCTTTTTTATTTATTGTTTGTAGTTTTTCTTCCAAAAAGATCCCTGTGCTTCTCGAGCGAACCTTCATGATTCTGTGCTAAATATATATGGCGTATATGACTTATTTATTCAACAGTAACATCGTGAATTGTGATCGAATAAAAAACG
Source organism: Zerene cesonia (assembly GCF_012273895.1). NCBI lineage: Eukaryota > Metazoa > Arthropoda > Insecta > Lepidoptera > Pieridae > Zerene > Zerene cesonia. The sequence continues at coordinate 689,211 of NC_052122.1, read as the reverse complement.
TAACACAGTAATTATTCGCGTCATTATAACACAAACTATGCCCCTTGTTTATAATTGCATCAAATAGTAAACTATGATTGTTTATTATACAACAATACAAGCATAATATTAGACATTATTGACTCTCTGTACCTACGATTGTATCTGACGTACAAACACTTCTGATCTGTATCATTTTTTTATAATAACGCCACTGTAGAATACGCGCATTCTACACGTTCTTTTTTTCAAAAAAATGTTGATACAAACTTTGATTTAAACCCGTCCGTTAAAAGTTGGTCAAAATCAAATCTAAAGGAATCGGTTACATGCAAACATAAAGGTACAAAACGCGTCATAAACAATTTACAATGTTCATACATATAAATGATAAATGACAAAATGAGTTCTTAAATTTTTTCAATTTTGCAAATAATGTGGTCAGAACGCAATAGCTAAGTGGCTTTGACTTCGATTCCATTTTGAGACCAATTAATAACTTATACTGGGTGGACGTAGACGTGAGACTTTATCTAGAGAAAGACGTAGACGTGAGACTTTATCTAGGGAAAGCTAATCGAACTAGAAGGGAGAAGAAAGTTTAACTTCATAAAATATTTAGCATTTCAGATCCCCTACATCTCATTCGAACACTTGCTTTTAGAACTGGTCTATAAACATCGGCGGTAGGTAGTTAACACCTCCACAATTGAGGACACTGACTGCGCACGCGCTTGGTCTTGTTTCATTGCTTTTGGTAATTATCAGGGTGTAAAACGTACTTTGTGGATTTGACAATACAGCTGTAAGTGTAGACTTTGACTGCTATAGACACATTTATAAAATGTAGTATATATGTACAAAAAATAATCCGCGATTTAGGCTGGTAGTGGTGTTGGGTGATATAAAAACATAATTAAAAAAAATTAAGAACTTTAATATAAAGAAGGTCTGTTTTAAATAATGATGTTTCACAAAAATTGTCACTGACGTCCTTGGGGGGAAGTAGCACTCTCGATTTTAAATTGGGACCAAATGAAAATAATTTCAATAAGAAAAAAGAATCACGCCAGTCGGTTGAAACCCATGACGCTCTCGAAACCCATAAAGAGTACAAAACAAAAATCGAATGGAGAACCTCCTTCGTTATAAGCCACTTGACGGATCTAATGAAATTTGGTATAATGATAGTTTGAGACGTAAATAGTTTTTATACCGGACGTCTTGCCGCAACTGGAAATATACGAGTAAAACCGAGGGTCTGTCTCTGTTTCTTTGACCACGCGAAGCAGGGGGCGGAAAGCTTAATATATAAACCTGCACTATATAAACCGTACTCAATACATAGTAGAAGAGCTGATATAAACTGACGCAAATATCTTTTTAAATATTATAACGTACATACAACATTTATCATGATATTGTGAAAATGAAAGTGTAATTTCGTTATATTACATTGTCCGCCAACAATTAACGACAACAATGCCGTAGTGTGACGCCTGCAATATTCAACTGGGCCTCCGTGCAGAAACCATTAACGTTATGAACCAGTGTTTCATCTCTTTCCCCTTTTCCGGGAGAAATTGTCAGTGTCGGGTAACAATATCACAACTGTTTATCACACTTAACTAGTGTTGGTCTTAATTTCATTGTCCTTATTATTATAGAATAAAATAAAGGACTTTTTGTTTATTTGAGCGCGTGATTCCTAGGAACTACTTGAGTTTCAGATCCGAGAAAGGACACACGGTAAGCCGCTGGCGGAAATCTAGTAATAATATAAAGTTGTGGAGTATATTTGTTTGAATGCGCTAATGTACTGAGATTAAAACTCGAACCACTGGACCGCTTATCAAATATTCTTTATCGCAACGCAGCTGGGGCGGACCACTAGTATATTTTATATTCTTTTATGTTTATTTTTCGTTAGGGTAGTTCGTATACGAATAGAGTATCGCAAAATGTGATATATTTTCTAAATTATCTACAGCATTAAGCTTTATTCTTCGTAGCTTACTCGAATTAACAAAAGTGCGTTCGAAATGATTATGATTATATGTTAATATTCCTTCAATGTCGCTAACAAAGTCGCGGTCGGAAAGCTAAGCTTTCATATAAATTTATGAAAATAATTTGACCGATGATAATTAAAATACTCACAAAAGCATGTACCGATAGTGTTTTTTCTCAATTCGGACACAATTTATTCAAGAGAATTGAAGATGATCACTTAGGAACGTAGATTTTTATTAATAAACCATCTTATCAATTATCGTTTTTAGAATCCGTTGCATTTGACCGATTGCATTCATTTTATTCACACCGAAGGAGTTAACACACATATTACGTATTATCGAACCGATAGTTACTAGAGTATTAATAAAAAATTTGACTTACATTGATCACGACTCTCTCGCAAAAGTCATGATCATGCTGTATCGGCTCAAAGGTGACAACACCGCCTTGCGGCGGCTTGCCTTGCTCTTCTTCTTGGTTGTATAGTTTTGGCAGCGACCTGGAACAAATTAATTGCATTATAGATTATTTTTAAGTCATAATATATGGTACTATCAATCGTAGGCGTGAGGTGAAACTCTTCTATCACGAACACACAATATGAAATAAATAAGTTATAAGTAAGACTTAAAACATAAGACTTGAAGGAGTTTTACAACACATATATCGAATGCAGAGTGCGAATATTTGTAGTACGGCTAAAAAAACCAAACATAATTATTTTATGCCTGAGTTTTGAAAAGGTAAAATAATATTAAAAAATAAAAAAAAATCAGTAAAAGGGTATACTCCTTTTCACTGTTACGAGTATAGAGGCACGAGTTTAATTTGAATGCATTTAAAATATTTTTTCTTTTATATAAAATTCGTAAACGGTAAGAAAATTATACCACGATATTTAGTTAATTAATAATTTTAAACATTTTTTTATACACACATTATTTATAAAAAACAAAAACACGACGATCGGCGACACAAGGCGCTAGACCTGCACACGATCGACACTTTCCACTACATGAGACCTAGTGCCGACGTTATCACGTGAATGCAAGAGTGACCGTGTAAATGTGTGCTTGCCTTACTTCACAAAGCTCCATAGCAATTTAACCAATACACGATTCAATAATTTAAAAAGTAAGGAACGAGAATATCGTGTATTTAAATAAAATATACTGCAATGTCTCCACTGATTCGCCTACTCAGAAAGCAAGCACGACGCTACGACTGCAGCCGCGTGGTTATTACATAACTTCATTGTGAGTCTTAACGAGGCAAGGAAAATTCATTACCGCTGCATTTCCCTTGAATTTGCTACAACTTGTTTTCATAAATAACACTTGGATGAAGTTAGATGAGAATAATTAATATATGAAACATTTTTAAGTTGTAAGTTAATTTTTATTGGAAAATGAATAAGTAATAAAAACAAAACTTGTTTATTACTCATACATTGAAAATATACATTCGATAAATTTTTTATAAATTTTTACGTATCTTACCAGAAATCGAAAGGTTGCGTCTTAGCTATTCAATTTCAATGACTTTGCACTGAAATTGCACTCTTGTGCTTTATTGTAGCGCTTTGAAAATGGATATCACGGATTCACTTGAAATTTTCTCACCTACTGCTTTGTTACTAATATATCAATTGCCCGTTTTAGTGTTTTTAAGCGTAACAGAGGAGTATTATTAAGGTTAGATTATATGTATCTATTGAATAAGTCATAAGGAAAGTTGTTCAAAAATACCCTTTATTTGCGATCTCTCTTATTTCAATTACGGGTTCAATTTATTTACGAATGTTAATCCTTACATTTATTACTACGAGAGGCCAAATTATATATGTAATACAAATAACATTAAACCCATAAACCTAGTACATTATAGGTTATAAACAAGTTTTAAGACAAAGCTTGTAAATGAAAGAGAATCCCATAATAAAGTTCATAACAACAAGCAATGATTATATTGTTGAAAGCGTCTGTTTTATGTTTACCAATCTCAGAGCGTCCTTTTCAAAGTTCAGTTAAATAGATGGCATAATAAATATGATAATACAAAGGCTGCCAATAATACAATGAATTCTGTTTGAAGCACGAACTATTTCCTACAATGTTTATTTTTAGTACATTTGAATCCCCAATAAGCGTGTTGACAGACTAGGCTCACTGGGCCTCGTTCAGCTTGTTGATTTAACAAGCTTGAAATAGAATAGCGACATCGGTAAAAGGGGAATTTTATTGAATGGACTTTAATATAGTTTCATGTAAATGGTTGGATAGCAAAACCGGCAATTTGCGAGTCAGCGAAAGCGCGTTTGGAGCGCTTTACGATTCGAATTCGAAGTTTCTGAAACATTCGAAACAAACTCTTCGAAATTTGAAAACTACATTTATGCGGCCATTTTTCAAACTGTATTTGTTAAATTTGAGTAATGAATTAACCTGTTTCAAATGTTTTATTGGTGATTATTACGAAAATAAAATGAACGTTCAATTTTGCTTCACACTAAGTGGATATTGAAATGATCATTTTATATCGAATCCGTTTCATTTCCCAGAACCGATCAGTACAAATTTTCGAAATTTCACGCAAATGGTAATATCGCCGCAAATTTAACGTTTAATCTGTTTTAATGCATATTTGAACCTTTATTGGTCATAATTGACGGTAAATACCAAATACTGTATACGTTTAATTTCAACTTACACTGAAAATTTTATTGAAAGGATGATCTTTTCAAGTGTAGTTGGTTATAGAGATATGTAGAAAAAGAATTATGCTTTCAATGACATTTTGTATAAAATAGTGGATTGTGTTAGACGCATAATTAAAAAATTAGTTACACGGCACTTGAACATAAAAACTCGTGTACGTAGGTAATTGTGAAACTCTATTATCCCAATTTCAACTCAACACTAGCGTAGCATGTTTACAAATCTGCCTGTCCGTCTGTGCCCGCGTGTTTAATGTATGTTACGAGATATAGCAGCAAGCATGTCGATACATTTTGCTTTTGGTGTCATTCTGTGGTTTCAACTTGATAATAAAGTTTTACAACCAGCTTTGTTGGTAAAAAGTGGTTACGCAAGGTATGTGTAAAAACTATGTAAAAATGATTGCCAATTTAAAAAGCAATATTAAAATTAATGCTTTTTCCAATTGTGTATTATATATGGTAATTACTTTTATTTCTGTTAACAAAACGATTAGAATTTTCAAGAAAAATGCATTTTTTGTCTCTCTGTCCATTAAATTTTTCAACATTTAAATAAGAATCGTAGTCATATTTTCTTGTTAATGTGTTATCGAAAATACATTTTTCACTATTTGAATAAATAATTGTCTTTAACAAAAAACTAAATGTGCAGATTTATTAAGATAATCAAGTGTTTCAGTTTTTATTAGCATTCCATTGCATTATGTAATCCAATTGAATTGAGACAATAGCGGCTTGTTACTTCAATGTAAGTCGTACGCTACGAAAGCTCCATTGTGGAAGAGAGTGTTCACAATAGTTATTCGTGTTGGATTCTTTATTGGGCGAGTGAACGTTTAATTTGACCTTAATAATCAATGTCCAATTAGTCAACACGTTGATAGCCTATTTGTTATTAGCGTTGGTACAATTCGTCGTTATATGTTATACTTAATGTTACTTAGCTTATAAATGAGAATGTAAGTTTATTTGTTACGCTTTGACGCCAATATAACTTAACCAATTTGATTGAATTTGACACAAATATAGTGTGAGACTAGCGAAAGAGCATAGGATAAATGTTATTGCGGAAATCTCGCGGAATGGGGAACTATGCGGGTAAATGTTTTAATCTTTTGTTTCGAATACGTGGACGAAGCTGGGGGCGGAAAGTTAGTACTGATATAGGCAGATGTCAAATGTCGTCGAACTTTTTTGATTCTCGGGTATGCCGGTTTCTTCACGATGTTTTCCTTCACCGTTTTAAGCAGTGGTGATGTTATCTACATGCGCAGATAAATTGAAAAATCAATTTATTTCCTGCACGCTCGCCCGGTCTCGAACCTGGACTTATCGATTTTGAAGTCCGAGGTTCTGAGCTGAGCCACCACTGTACACATGCATCACTTGCATCGCATGCATCGCTTTCATGTTATTAGTATAAACAGTATAGTATTATAATATGATTTGTAGTATAGTTTGGTAAATATTAAATATCACCAATCGTTATAAATTTGTTAACTAAGTAGCAATTCTCGAAGAAAATATAAAGACCAAGTTTTGATATGCGATCGCAGTTCGAGATGTCCTTTTCCCAGTTAGAAACCATTTCATATTGCTAACAATTGAACTACCTTTAGCTCCTTAAAGTTTACAGTCCAATGGCTGCAAAGGCAGAGTGCTTTGACAAACTCCGCTATACAAATTGTGAGGATGTTAAAAGTTATAATATTGTAAGATTTAGTTCTTGTTCAACGGGCTTCGTTTGAACGGGATTTCAATCTGATTTGTTTGAAGAAACTAGGTTTTGTTCTTCAAGTTTTTTATCATAATGAGTATTGCCTCGGCCGTGATAAAAAGAAGGATGTCCTCTTGGTAAAGATAAGGGTACAATATTGTAAAGTAAAGTTAAGTATTACGTTGAAACATTGTTATTTATTTCAATTATTTGACCTACCTTATGATCCATAATTTAGTAGAGTCTTAAAATATCCTCTTTAACCTTACTTATATTATAAATGCGAAAGTATGTTTGTCTGTTTGTCTTTCTTTTAAGTCGCAAAATCGGCAACTCTGTGACGGTTAACGCTAAGACATAATTTTTTTATTTTATTTTTATTTTATTTTATTTTATTTTTTTCCAAACAACTTATACACTAATATAATAATATAATAATTAAAATATGTTCCTAAGAACAAAGAGATTTATAGAATTATATATATTTTTTAATGTATTATAATTAAAGTATTTCACCCCGACGCAAAAATGACGTGTTTAAATTCAAAGTGTCTGTTTGTGTTGTCATTCTTTGCGAACGTAGCTCCTGCCAAGTCTGCTATTTTAGTAAAGTGATACACCATTACGATTCAATCGACAGTCGTTCCATTCCAATTATCAATGTGACAAAATTCGTATTGTACAAATACTAAATTGCAATCTTAAAAGAACCGTGCATGGATTGTGTACCTGATGATGGTTGCTAACGAAAACATTCCATCACACAAGTTCTCCATGGCAATTTAATTGCGATTCGATTGTACTCGAATGTGTTTCAAGCGAATAAAAAAGAGGATCGAAGCATTGTTAAATTTAAAATTTAATTTATATTGTACTTACATGATCAACAAAAAGTCGTTGTATAAGTATCTAAATCATAAATTGTTAAAAATACAGGTACATAATTTAAACTCCAATCCAGAATTTCCTAGAGAAAAGACTCGATAACCCGCAAAGCTTGCAAGATCAGTGAAAAACAATGTAACTCGGCTTCTCAACTTGACGAAGTTTAACCAAACCAAAGAAAGTTGCCGCAGCGATCGCGAGCTGCAACTGAAAGTTTAAAGAAATTCGTTCCCATGACCGACTTGGATTCTGAATGGGAAACTTGCAAATGTAACAAAGATAAGCTCAGGCGTTAATGGGATCGGTGTTAAACGAATAACCGAGCTGATTATGGATCAGTTAACGGTGTTTTTACAGAAGCTTTGGTACTTCTATATCCAGATAAAAGATACTGTAGAAACAGTAAGGGCCAGAGCTAGTGTAAAAAGTTAAAACAAATGTGTGATATTTATAATCGATATGAAACTATGATTAACTTCACGATTTTCTGAACGTTGTCCAAAGAAAATAAGGAAATTGGTTAATAAAAAAATTGTTTGATTAAACAACTAAAATTAGCAGCATCGTTTAATTCTACTGCTCATATTAAAATGATCGTAGGGACTTTTTGAACGATGTTCCCAAAAAACGAAGATAGTTCTTAACTCGACTTTTTTAGTTTTGTTACTATAATGATACTTCGATACTATGGGTTGTAATGGGTATGATAACTCCGTGCTTTCGACCGGTTGGCGTGATTTTTTTATGTTTGATAGAAAATTATTGTCATTTGATCCCATTCTCGAATCAAGACCCTGATCTAGACCCGTTCTGTAGAAAATAATTACTTAGTTGGTTCTTGTAACGGTAATTTCTATAATTGTATTGTGCGAGTAGAGATGATGTCTGTTGACAGCTTTGTTAGAATCGAAACGAGTTTTGAGCAAGATCGATGAAAGTTGTGCAGTATGCTGACGATGGATCCCAGAATTATTAATGCATAATAAAGTAATGGTTTATAAAAAATAATAAAAAAAATGTCACTGTCCTCTCACATAGTCATTTTATAATAGTATAGTATAGTAAGTTGTTTCGTCTTGATTTTGTTTTACAATTATTAATAAAGCCTAAAAAGATAATAAATTTTAGGATGGCTGTCTTAAATTATCATTTTATGACAACTCTATAAAAAAACACATGTCTAGAAGTATGATTTTTCTGATAAATTTTTGCGTTTAGTAAAGGTAATATCAATAGCGGCTCTCGTCGCTGACTGAAAGGCTGGAGAGATAAATCAATTTACCGCTAGTGTCTATTGGATGGCTACATTTTGATTCGATTCATAACACTTTGTAATAAAGATAAGTTTAACACGAACGTTTAATGGAAGTTTTCAAACAAATCTCTAACAACCTCGTAGCAATTAGATCGAAGCGTCGAGGCATCAAAGATGAAATAAACTTTTAAATGTCGTCCGTGCTAAGGATGCAGTTTTGTTGCAGAAACTTTTGATTAGACTACCTTAAGGAAGTTATAAGGACCTAACTTTCTTAAGGTACGATGATATCAGCGTAAATTAGTGTTAGATACTTCTGCATGAACTGGTAAGTGTACTTTCCCTTTGCTAAGTTTCTAAAGTGCTCTGTTTCTGTTGTGGATGTTGTTTGATTACTTTCTAGAAAATGTGTAGGTGTCTTCTTTTACAGTAGTTTATTGGAAACATAATCTTCCTTTTGAAAGGTTGAACGAGGTTTGTAAGTTTATAATTAAAATAATAGTACTGCCCTTGTTTTAAAAGAGGATTTTTTATAGTCAGTTTTCCGATAGTTACTGTTTTTCTATGAAGCTTCATATTTCAAGATGAACCTTTAAGTTCAAAGTTGTAAATATAATTTTTAACGTATAAAGTCTTTTCCTTTTATATTTTTAAACGACGCTTATCGTTTCTCGTTGTATAGTAACAAAGACATTAAAGAACACATCGCACTTTTACTTTTTAGTAAGTAAGAGAGCTTGTATCTTCAACATATAAAATATAAGGCGCTGTGTCGTGCGATCTTTGATCTTTTACTTGAGATACTCAGACGTTCGGCCAAGGACTCTGGAGGAGATGCCTGGACATACTGTAATTTAGTTGCGCAAGCGCCGAAGTGTAATAAAATTTGTGGCAATGATGATCTCTAAAGGCCGTTTTCACATAAATGGTCGTCACTGATTCTTTTGCTATAACGTTCTATCGTATCCAAAATATCAACATGGCATTTGACTTGTAAGCGTCCACAACTTCCACGAATTAACAAGATTCCATATAAATTAAGCTTGAGCTTGGAAAAGATTTAGAATCTATTCAGTTTTGAAATTCTGCACAAATGTGGATATTAGCTGGTATTTTTATCTTCGCTCATATTTATTTCTTCGATACGTATTTCTCCCCCGAGTAGTTTAGTTCCTATGTGAGATAACGTTAATGCGACAAAGTAAGGCCCCTTCATATGCATCGGGGAATTCAACGTTCGCGTCGGGCGCGAAAAGCGTCAGGTCGCATTCTTGCTCACATGTCGCGTCACCATTAATGTTTGAACATGTTTAAAATGCGGAAATACCGAGGGAAGTTTTTACTTTATATCGCAAGTTCGCATTTAAATGAGAAATAGTTTCTGATCGGATTATATTTATTTCGATTGCGACTTGCTTGTGACGTTTGGTTGTGGTCGTTTTATTATGTTCGATATTTAAAGTATATAAATGAATAACCCTACTTTTTTCCTTTAAATTTTGAGAAAATACTGTAAAAATCAATTAAATGACCATCAGCATCATGATTTTACCTTACTTTGCTGTCGTAAAAATAATGTTCATAATCAGTAAGAAACCGTGGTTAAACAATCGGTTACAAAGGCGCTCACAAAACTATAAATGTGAGGATATTATTTTCGTTACTAAAATAACCTACGAAATCCACTTAGGGCATTTTTAACAATTATACGCTCGAATTTAACTTACATAATCGTTTCGGCGGTTTTTCCAGTGGATTATTCGCTTCGCTTAACTTGATCCAATTTACCTTCTAAATATCTCTAATAGGTGCCCAAAAATTCTTTGATTAATATGGATAGCCGATAGCACGGTCTTGTGCGTCAAACGCTTTAATGTTCTTCGTTTATCTTTGTAGTTACCCGAATCTTGTTACTTTTCAGTTCACTCCGATATCACTTTGATTTTTGATAAATCCCTTGAAATTAAAATTATAATTGTAATGACATTTTGCGGTCGGCCGTTGATAAATTACTCATTTTATTAGCTGCGGTACTAATGACGGTTGTATTTTAATCACATTGGTGTTTAATTTTGCAACCGCAGTTGATTTTTCAGGTATGCATTACACACGTGGTTGATTTCTTGTATTTATCTGTAACAACAGCCTATCCGTGCTTTGATTTATACTTACTCATTAAAGATTGTATTTAAAAGATCTACATTTGATCTAAGAGACAAATAGCGTTCACATTTACCCTAAATGTGTTTTTTTATAATTGGTCAGTTTGCAAATTCACAGAAAAATAAAATAAAACGAAAATTTAAGAAACTGCGTCGGCGGATTGCCGATGCTTTGACATCTTCCGCTGGCGATGACATCACTGAAATATTGGAAATTAAAAGCTTCTAAAAATGCGAAAAGTAAACATAAAAAATTGACAAATAGGAAACGAAGAAAGGAAGTTATAATGGCCAAAAGGTACAAGGAATGCATCATACTAATTCTGTATTATGTAAGGATCTATATTTTATTTTATAGCGATACAAAAATATAACCGATACTGATAATAAAAAAACCGCAAAGTCACCTGCAAAAAGTACAACTTATTATATTCTCTATAGAGGTCTACCTCTGATAACTTGAATGCTTTAGTTATAATACCAATCCCCATGCTCGTGTGAGCAAACTTTGACGTTCGATGTAACACGACGATGTTAAGGACATAAAGGGCTTTTAGAGCCTTTTCAAGGTGAGTCATTTGGTTAAATGTGAATTACATCATTATTTCTATTTATATTGTTGGTCATTCAGGATTTAAACAGATATACTCTTAAACTCTAGTGAATCACATAGACGTTATTGAAGCAGATACGAAAGAGATAATATATTGCAAGCATATCTCAACAGAATTTGCAGAAAATCCATTTAATATATTGAATTTTCTTCTTGTTCTGGACTTACCGCAAAATAGCTATATTAAGCATGGCATTGGAATATAGATGTATAAAATCCGCACATGTAAGACGAAAATAGAACGGATATATATCCCGGTCTATGGGGCACTACTTGAAAGATTTCTCTTACGTACGGTTTCAACAATAAACGGTGACAACAATGTGTGTTAAAGTGTTTGACTTTAAGGAGGAGTGAAATGTTGAATTGAATGTAGATATTTATAAAGAAACATATTAAAAATTAAAGAGCATCGTTTCCATATAATTAGCATGCTTCGCAGCAGAATATGAATAAATCAGACTCAATCTCAAGCCTAAACGATAAAGAGCCTTTTGATGAATTCTTCAGCACACTACTACGTCTACGATAAGACTGAAAAATAAAACTTCTGTATATTATTTCAAAACTATTTCTAATCTTATACACGCTTTTATTAAATTTGTCTATAAAATACTATTTTATTGTATTCAAACTTTTTGAATATAACCATAACAACGCAAAGAATAATAAACAACCCATCAATTGTTTATCTCGATAACTATCAAGTCTATTTTAATACAAAAGCCGATTTAATCAACCACAAACATCGAGGGAATACAACATTTAAATGTAAATCAATGGAGATAGATGAAGTATGAAATATCTTCAACCCACGCTAAAGGATCAAATAGATTCCCTTAGGAATATAATTCAATTTTATTAGGAATGCAACTGAGCCGAGATAGGTTGATTCAGAGTTGACGTCAAAGAAACAGTAAGTACTTGAACATACAGCCTCAGAGGTGAGAGAAGTGACTCCAGCGATGTAAGAAATAATCATATGGATCAGCAAAATATTGCCATGTTCACGCCACTTGATCCCACTAATTGCGCCGTGATCACCTTTGCCGTGGAGCACGTTACAACTTAATTACTGGAATAAATTGAGTTTATTGCACGCACTAATTCTATTTCAGCCAATAACTTGATTACATTTAAAGGTGACGCTGATATCTTTCTGGTATTTAAGAAAAGAAAACGTATTTTGGTACTCTCTGCAATTATCTTTCAATGCAAATAAAGAACGTCAATCACACTTGGAAAATACGGTCTGAATCATTTTTATAATAAGAAACGTATAGGTTTCACTCGAATAGAAGAAATTTTTTTTTCTTTTTAATTATATTTGGCGGGGTCCTGCCTGAAATCTTGCCTTTCCTATTTTAAACGAGAGAAGGGAGCAGAAAAAAACTTTACAGTATATTTTTCCTCACGAGCGTGTAATCCACGATGACTATGCTAATTTGAGAAGACCGACGGGAGAAGAGCTCTTATCTATGAGAGATGTTATAGACAAGTGCTGATCTCGATACATTGCTTTTTAAAATTAAATTGTTGTGTAGAAAACATGCGTAGTAAAGGGTTCTACAATAGGACTCCCTATATTTATTGTAGGTTATTCTATTAGGTACTCAAAGCAAGTCAGGCTAGTTACGTAATTCACAAAAAGCTGGATGATGGCGGCACGATGTTTGAATTAAATATGTCAAATCTTCATATAAACTGCATTAGTTATATTCTACCAAACTGTTATATACGATATTTTCTGTGCACTGTCCACAGATGTTACGTATTCATAATAATGTTGCCTCAGAACTGTCCTGGGGTTCTTAAGATTTTCATCTTAATATATTCATTAATGCTATAGTAGGTTCTCTTAACTAATACATTTTGAATATAGGATTTGAATTAAGCTCTACTAAACTCTTTAATACTATGAGTTATTTTATAAAAGCGTAACCCTTGTTCCAATAATGAATTTTTTACTTTAGAAAGCCTGAAAATAGGCATATCACCTATTCTTTTGTATAAATCAGCGTTATTGTGCACATATAAAATGTTATTAAATATATACAGGGACGGTACATACAGTACGGATAGCAGTAATCTTAAAGAGATCTCTCAGTGAGTCCCGAGCACGTAAATTATAAATAGAACGAATGGCTCTTTTTTTGTAATACAAATATAGATTCAATATCTGCTGCCCCGACCCATAGTACTCACAAGGATTTATCTTAACAATGAATTTATTAGAACCACGTCTTTTTATCTTGTAAATAGTAGAAAAATTAAGTATTTTGGGATCATAACAAAGACTTATAACGCCTTCAATAAGTAAATAAAGTTCAATCCACGGTGATTAAAATTTTTGTTTTTTTTTTTGTAAATATTTTGCGCATCGATTTCGACTTGACTTCATTTTTTACTTTTATTGTTTTTTTTTTTCGAAATAAGTAAAAGTTCATTTTCCATTTTTTATTCATTTTGCATCGGCTCGTCTTGTTTCATGATTCTTATACTCCAACTAGCTGCACCCGGCAAACGCTTTTCTGCGTATGAAAAATATATGTTGGCCGATTCTCATAGATACCGGATAAGCACAAAAAATTTCATAAAAATCGGTCAAGCCTTTTCGGAGGAGTATGGCAACAAAAACTGTGACACGAGAATTTTATATATATAGATATATACAGGGACGTCCTACTTCTACATAGTTTTTTGGTCTATCTGCGTTTTTGGTAATTTTCTACATTTATGAAGTCGCTTAAATGCATATTTTGTTATTTCAAATATAACACCAATAATTTTAATAAATCGGCGCCTGCGCAGCTTTGTTATTATTCTATAAATTGAATGTAGAAAACTTTATCTATGCCGAAAAACAGTATGCATTATAAATTTGCACGATTTAGTTACGTTTTTGTAGTTAGTCGTCAAGGTTGAAAATTAATAGTATATCGGATTGTTTTTTTTGTAAGCACCTGATCTGGAGAGCTGAATTAAATAAAAAAATAGACACGGACTACTCGCGACGGACTTATTAAAAAAAAAAAAAAAAACGACTGCCATTTTCAAAATATTTTTTTTGTTTTTTCGAAAGCATTTCGTAATTATGCATATATTAAATAACTTAGTAATGAAATATAGGCTGAAAGACACACGAGTGACTTAAGAACCATAATTTAGAGACATGTTTTAGCGCAAGGGTCCTTTATACGGCGCGGTACATTTATATTTACAGATGATCCATTAACCTGGATAAATTTTAAGGAGAAAAATGTGAAAAACTCCATCGCTATTGAGGTGCCGTTTAATACTAGATACATATGAAGAGATTTCATTTCTTCTATCGTGATTACCAACTCGAGTGAAAATCTAATATCTATTATGAACCGTGTAAATTTTTGATAGATTTAATAGATCAAGAGGATTTAAAAGTATTAAAAGATAAATATGATGTGTTTAATGTAAAAGCGTGTCTTGTACTTTAATAATTATTGAACTCCTCCTTGACGTGATGGAACTAAATCAAGAAGTAACAAGAGAGAATAAGGTATCATTAACGTAAAAGAACGATATAATCAAAGTGTTACATGAGGAAAGAACCTGAAATCTGATTGGGATGAAGCTATTCATAGACCAAACCAACGGTTAACGCGATAAAATTAGTAAGACGAAATCACCGGTCGGTATTGAAAATACGAATGCAAAAGTAATTTGAATATCAACACTAAGAATCTGATCTAATGCCGTTTTGTTTATGATGTTACGCATTCAAAAGTATTTCCGCCGAATTATTATTAATGTATTACAAGTCGGTAGGAACGTGTCGTGAGTCACGGGTGTTTTTGTAATAACTTTATTGATCCAGATTGAGAGTTATAATCTCAGCGTAATCACCTCCAAGTGTGTCCGACACGCGCTTCGACCGTTACATTTTATGAGGTAAATCATCGATATTTTTACAACAGATAACATCTCTGTCGATATTAAACTAGAAGTAGTTATTATTCAAACAGCTGACGTTAAAAGAAACGGGACAGGCGAATATTAAAGCAGCAAGAAAATAAAAGTCATAAGATTAATTCGACTGCGACACAAACGTCCTCGTCGTGACAGCGGCGTCGCAGATAAGTCGAGGTGATGCAGTCCTTACCGCACATGTTATTATGTAAAGCTGAAACATCAGAATGTAGGTCGAGACGGAAGATTAAGACAACACTCACCGAGCTTGAAAGTGTCAGACAAGCGGTTAGTGTATGCTAGCGGCTTTGCACTGCGCACTCACCAACACATGTCGAAATATTCCATTATAATCTCGATAAACGATAAACATGCAAAACGACAATGACGAGCGCGTGCAATGAACGCACTTCGAGCGACGTGTGGCCCGCACCACGGCGCGTTGCCGACGTGACGCAAGCAGTACTAGCCGAAACCGCAGCGCGGCCATGATCGCCTACGGGTGTACGTACCTCTCTTCCTCTTCTGGTTCCTGGGCCCGGGGGCATTCCTGCCTCGGCCTGAGGACAGGCGTCAGCCCCCATTTCTCGACCAACTCTATGCGAGCAATGGTGGCAGTTCAATGTCAATGTGTCATCGGTTCGGAGCGCGTGCGAGGGTGCAGCGGGAAGGCGGCGGAGAGGCCAGCTGGCCCGCGGCGCCCCCGGGCCTGCTGGTGGCGCCCGCGGCCGCTGCCACCTTACTCGCGCGCCATGCCGCTCTCGCGCGTATTTCGCCTGTTCGTGACCACTACGCCCGCGGCGCTACCCACGCTTCCGCGGTTCGCATCACGCTCAGAGACCACGGCGCGGCGGGCGCATCGCGGCTACTGCGGCACGCCCGCTAGTTTCACGCACCGCGCACTCTGTTGATAGTCGCGACAGTCTATTGGAAATAATTGAAATATGTCTGATTCGTTCGGCAGATGTCCTTACGTAAGCACGGGGCGCGTGCGGCAGCGCCTCACCGAATGCAGCGATTCATGATCGGCGTGACTAGTCGCGTGTTCGCGAAGTGTGAGCGGGTGTCAGGAGCGCCCGACGACGGCGGACTGGTGCGGGCGCGCGTGCGTCCCGCGCTCCGCTCTCCGTAGCGCTCCCCCCCGGCGTGGTGCCCGCGCCCCGCTATCGCCCGCGCGCGTATCGACACCGCGTGCCAACCACTGCACCGCGGAACATTTCGCCCCCCCCCCCGCGCACCACACAGGTTTCGCGCGCCGCCCTCTACCTTTGCCGCACGCGGTCGAATCTAGCACGCCGTTGCACGCAAAAGGCTACGAGTTACGACCCTTCGCAATACGTCTCAGGACTTTCACGGGCCTTTTTACAGACCTTGAAAAGTCTGGTATTTCTACTCTGCGCTGAACTACAGATGGTTTTGCAGTTTTGTGATCGATGAGATGTTATGTAAAATATGGCGTGTGCTGTATGAGCGATAAAAAAGGAGATCGTAAGAAGTTCGAAGGAAATGAGTTACTGCGATAAAAGATAAGAAGGAACATTACATATTGCAGTGCAGGTGGGAGGTGCATCAGGAGCGGCGAGGTTGCGGCGAGTGGCGCTGCGTCGCGGATGCGCCCGCTGCCAAGCCGGCACAACCTCAAGAATGAAAGCTAGCAAATGCAGCGAGCCAACTTGAACTGATAAAATGTTAACGACCTTCAACTTATACTATCCACGTAATGCCCTACATTCACAGACAGAAATAAATTAAGCATTTTCTAATATCTCACTGCATTTACATAGCTTAGTATGTTTTGTTTGATCTGTATGGATAATACTGTATTAAAACTGTGGACTGATCGTGTATTATACACGTACTAAATTTCTCAGCGTAATGATATTTTTCCTGTGGAACATTATGAACAATATCATAATATTTATAGGGCCCGGAAAATATAATTTTCCTTTCCGGTTCTCTTTGATAATAATGTTACCTTCATGTTATTTTATTACGAATTATAATACGTTTCCTGTGACTTCAACGTTGATTTTTATTGTGATTATACCTAACGGGAGAAAAGTTTTTTTCAATTTAGGCGATACTTTTTAATACAATAGAACTTATAGATTTATTAATAGCGACTTTCTACGTCTATACTATCGTTTCAATACTTAACTTATATCCTGGATTTATAGTTCTTTGACTTCACTTATCTTTTACTCTACGTTCATATTTAAGAGGAGAATATTTCTTTATCTCATCTTTATATTTTAACAAACACAGAAACTCAAATATTATACGCTAAGTGGTTCAACGAGGAGATACTTTTTGTGTCAGCGATGTAGCGATGTTAAATTGATCGAATTTTATAGGTGACTTTTATCTCCGCCGGAATCCATCTTGCTTCTTTTGGTTAAGAGCCAACGGGATGCCAATAAAAAGAGATGCAGTGATTAAAGTATTACTTTGACTTGAATCCAAATGAAAAATATCAGCATGAGCGACTCTACGGATTTCTTATGCTTATTATGAATTCTTTCTGACGTCTCAGTCTAATATCGAATGTGACAGTAATATGCGATTGAGCACTGTGAATTCGCAGATGCAGCAATGAAGGGCTGATCGGTTTGAATAATTAACATTGTCTATTTGCCAATCAGGCATGTTATAAAGGACACTGGAAATAGACACTAATTACACAGTACTACATACCGGCTCTAGCATTATGTTATCTGTGATACCGGTATGACAGAAGCAGTGTACCTGACAAACGACGCATTTACTGTGAAATTAATATGTCACCAACATTATAATATTGAGTAGATATAATAATTAGCATGTCGCCCGTGGGTTCGGTTGTGTGCAATTCATGTAACTCCACGTATCTTTCAAATGTCTACTCCTTTTCATTTTTGATTTTTCATAATATGTCTGCCAAATTTCCGTTTATAATAATGTAATCTTTATGTTATTTTTATTAGCGTTGCGCTTTAGTCGTGACAACAAATGCATATAACCATTTTTTTTTATTTGCTGTATGTAATAGGCCAAACTTCTGGGCAGCCTTAGTGTTTTTATACTAATGTGTAGCCATAGTACCTAACTCTTCTCAGTCGATACTACTTCCTTTCAAATGAGCACGTACCCAATGCAGGAACATACCAGTGAGTTATTAAATAATTAAGTGCTTCATCCAATTGTGATTAACAAGTGTTTATCATCAAATGAACAATGCGAGACCTTGAGGCTAAAACCCTGCACAAAGTCGTAAACACTGTTAAGCGAAACAATGGTAATGCAGTTGAATAGTAAACACTACCCGTCCCCTTTGCTTTGGAAGCGGTACTGTGCATTTACAAACGCCCTTTAAAGAATTTACAATGCGACGTTTTGGCCGCATTCCGTCGAGCTATCACTAGCTCTCGTTAGAATTTGATGTGAAGTATTTTAATTATTTGCGAATGAAAAGTGCTCTGTGTCTATTGGATTGAGATTGGAGCGGCATTGAGGATTGGCGCAGTGTACAGTGTAGTACTCTGTGTACCGTAACTACATGTCAAACTATGGACTTTTTTAGCTTCATTGCAGTAAGAATGTTCTTGTTAGTATACAATATACATTTAAATGTATTTTCACACAAAGTGTTATTAATAATTAAGTAATTTTTGTTTCACGTAGTTTGGCATTTTGGCCTTAGATTACAGACGTTCCTAAAAACAAAGGAGGTTGCGAAATTCCTTTGTTCTTTTCGACTGTAATTTTTGTTTTTTTTTACTCTATAACTCGATTGAAAGCGATTGGCGTGATCTTGTGTTCGATAGGAAAATTTTTGTAATTTGGTCCCATTTTATAGCCTTTCGCCTAGGGACGTCTTCGACCTTTTTAATAGAAAAGAATTATTTATATAGTATGTTGAATTTATTCGCCTCTATTTGGGAGCGATATGAGAATAGGCTTTGCGTTGACCGATTGGCTAGGTTTCGCTGTCAGACCGCAGGATCCCTGGGGGTGCGGAAAACTCGACTAGACTTTTATTACGGCCCAACTGTGCTTCATATATTATTATATTACATACATATTTGATGTAGCAATGGTTGTAACGAAATTAATAACTTTTGACCGGTTGGATGGTAACACGAAGTTTATTTCGTTTTGTTAATAAGTGTTCAACCGACTTCAAAAAAGGACTCCATTCGACTATATTTTTGTGATGTCACGATTTTTATATTATTTCAAAGCTGGTGCCTTCCGTGTATTCTCATTAAAATGTCATCTATTTCTCTAACAATTTGAAGGCAGTTTAATTTATTATTAAAAATAATTTTTAACACTTGCATCAATCTAAAAATTTGATACGGTTAGTTGCTAATATGAAAAGTATAAAAATATACAGAAATAATGTTTTAATGTCAGCTTTCAAATGTATATATTGTGACTCTACATATAATATTATACGTTTTTTTTTAATCCGTACGAAAAATAAGAGTGCACAAATCTCTGTCTATGGGTAGCTTGCGTCGTCAAGAATTTATTGAAACATTTTGAGTAAGATCTAAGAAAACTTGCTCTGTTACATGAAAATAATAGAGATGAGATGCAGAAAGGAAAATTGTATGGTCAACAATAAGGTGCACTCTGCACAAGCCTGCGGAGGGAAACTGTTCAACCATACACAATTTGTTTCTTTAACCGTCTCTGTGATATAATTTTAGTGATACCGTATTGCACTACGCCCAATTTTATTATCCTTAAAATAAACTAGAGGACAATAATAAACACATTCACAGTAAAGTTAAACAGAATCAATTTATTATTGAATATACATAATGAATCAACGGTCATATGATCACGTGTTTAATTAAATTTGATAAACAGTATAGTGTAGGGTTGCAATTTAATAGAGTTTCGTAATGCAAGCTGCAATGCTACTCAGCTGACAGTTAATTCAATGCACGCCATTAGTAAATCAGTTGATATTCACTACCTCAATAGGCAGGTTCGATGTAAACTGACCTTCAGGCTTAAATATTTAAAGGTATAGCTGAACTTCGTAGCCCTGCACTTCAAATTTTTGAACGTCATTTAAAATGTAAATTGGCACTGACGCCCTTTATAGCCGTAATGCCTTCAATAGACTTATTTTTAGGTATGAAGTGCTTTATTCATGTGTCTCACGTTGTTTTTCGGCCTATTTTCAGATAAGTGGTACAAGGTTATATGTGACAGACCTCCGCTTTCTAGTCATAAAGAAACTAGGTGCTTTAGGTGTGACAATTAGTCGATAGAGTTCTTTGGATTCGTTCAGTTGTTTTAGTGGTTTTATTTTTTAATCAAAAAGAAATGCATTCGAGGGCTTCTATATGATCTATATATGTTTATAAAAATCGATTTCCGAAACTTATTATTAGAGCTAAAAATCAAGAACGACTCTATCAATGCGGCATTTTTTTTGTAAACGTTTTTGTTGGAGTGTTATAATGGACAAAAAAAAAAACGAACCACACGTAAAGCCAGGGTGGACCGCTAGTATTGAATAGTATATTCATTAATCACTGTAAAGATTTTTTAACTTGCAGAATATAAAAATATAATACATATTTTTAAACTTACGTCGCATTGCGGTTTGATAGGGTTGAATTGTGAACTCAGGGGACGTAAATATATCAATGATACATAAGGTTTTTTAAAGGCAGTTTACGCCGGTAACAATTGTGTTTCGTGATCATTGACAAAAGTTAACTATTAATTACAGTTCCCTAAATAAATATTAACGTTTTTATCGTTAATTTTTTTTAGCGTAACTACGAAAGACGCTTGATATACTCGTAAGTTATAATATCGCATACGTCTTTAGTAAGGCTAGGTTGAGATTCACCGCCAGTAAGGAAATTCGGTCAGGTCAATAACAGAGGTATATGAGCTATCTTTCGCAAAATTTTCGCTACGTTGCAACCAAATGCATTGGTACAGGGATAGTACATACTTGTACAAGTGAATAAAAATAGTATTGATATGTAGGCAATTTTTTACTACTCTTATAAAATAAATCATACGAAAAACTTATTTAGAAAATTTGTTTTCGCGATACTATAACTATGTGAATAAAATGTTACTATCGATGCTCATCCACATAGAATCGTTTCTATAGTTACAAAAGAATATACAAAATAAAATGTTTTGAGCCCAATAGATTCTTCACATTGGTCTATCGAAATAGAAAATAAATACAAATACCTACTACGATATTTTCGCTACAATGTGCAAGGACGAGAGCATGTGACTAACAATACTTTAGCTAGACCATTGCGAATTTGAAAGAGGATTTTTGGATCAAAGTGAAATGGAATAGACGATAAACTCAACAAATTCAACAGTAATTTATAAAGGTCAGACGAAAAGATACTTAAGATCCCAAAAGATCTACTACAAGAACAGTCGTTTAAGCGAACAAACGTTTCCTTGTAATACATAAAATAACATTTCTCTAGTAATATAACAACAAGAAACTGTTTTGCATCGCATTAGCTATATAATTATTAATTTCAATCTCTATTTCTATTAACCGTTTTAAATGTGTAAACACTTTCGCAATAGCTTATGGGCCCGCACGGATTACGTTATCATTCCTGTGATCAACTTTGCGTCAAACGAAAACATTCGAAAAAACAGTACAGGCGTGATCGATAAACACGATGCATTATCCAGGCGAGTGGAAACCAGTGCGACCTATTGTATAGGAACAAATGCAATTTTATCGTACAATAGACTGGATAAAGCCGCGGAATCTGTATTGGTCCGATAAATAATATACGCGGCTTACAAAACTTCATTTTTGTTGTTAAAGTGCTGTGATTGGAGTCCTGTGACGACATGTGTAAGCTGACATAAGAGAGCAGTTTATAACATAAAATTTGTCACGTTTACAATATGAAGGTTTATGTTAAAGACGAACATGTAGTGCCCCATTTTGTACTATATAGTTATATAGAACTTCTCTCTAATTAGGCAGAGTACTGCAGTATATGCTGGTATACCTACGCGAAAAATTTTGGGTAACGTCCCGAAATACAACACGTTTATAATTTTCTATCTTTCTTAATTCTAATGCATTATAAAAACAAGCACTTTCATTAATAACAAAAAAGCAATCCTATTGAAACATCAAGTCTCAACGCTTAATCTGAAATCACTCGCCAATCGAATAAAGCAATATTGTATTTTACAGAAAACTAATTAGCAAATTGTCAAAGGCTCTTGTAACTGTTTTATCCTACAATCCACGATGAAACAAATAAATGAATAAGACGTTAGCACAAAACAAGTGAGAGAGCCTACACGTGTATGTACTACGCATGCTTGTAGCTGCAAAGATGTGTAAATTTACCGACACGCGCCCAAAGCAACGCTGCGGCATTTACGTGACTGAGCGGATCTTTAACAGAATGAGAATGCGGCATCAAACTGCGAATAATACGTAATTAATCTTTTACTTTATGGCGCAGAAGATAGTCATATATGAAATGGAAATTCTAAATTTGGGTTAAATATATTCTTATGGCTACCACACCCCATGAGGGTTTGTGGATCTTTAATTTATAAGTTTTTATACAATTCGTTAAGTGTCGAGAGAAATTATATAAATATGTGTATAAAGGATATATTTTAAGTATTACATATTTCATCGTTATTAACATAAAATCTGCAAATATTTTTATAAATGCGTTGGTACTGTTATTCCATCGACAAGAGGCGTCCAAGCCACTCGAATCTACGTCATCAAACATTTTCGCTCAAGCTTAAAAGAAAAAAGGACGCATCGAAATAACGCAAGGAAACGTAACTTGTGCGGACGACATTCGTAAAGCCTTCCGAAACAGGAAATAAAAGAGAGCAATTCCCGTAGTGCGAGGGAGATAGCTCATTTGGACATATCGATCGGAGGAAGGCGGCCTTACCCAAATTTCGACCAGGTAATTGTAATGATATCATTCTTAAGCCTCGTTAAGTCGTTACTTCATTGCACATCCTTCGAAACGTTTACGTAATTAGTTTCTGCGTATCAGCCTGTGATTTTTTATTGAAAGTTAACAGGAACTCATTGTAAGAGGAAAAATATTGGACGGTCACAAATGCAGATCTTCTATGCGGATCTACGCACACATGTACTGACCACACACACAAACACTGTTGGATTAGCGTGCTTCACCAGGATATAATAAAGTATACAGTTAATCCCACCCCATGTCATTTATTGGACTGTAGGATTTTATATCTATTAAAATAAAAAAGTAAATTTCTTTATAAAATTTAAGCGTCATATAGAAATAAAATATAAATGATAATTCAGGTTTTGCGCTTGATTGTTTTCAAATGCAATTTGCACTTAAAAATATCAATAAATATTGTAAATTTCGAAATGTTGTGAAATAAATTAATATTAGTATTTGGATTGAATAGAAAATATATTATCAAACAACTCATTGAACTATATATATCCCTCTCTAGTCACATATTAAGAAATGCATTTTATTACCAAGACGTTACAGAAAGTATTCCAACCCAAACATTTTCAGTGAAAATGTGACGTACCAATTCTGATTATCAAGTTTCGGTGTGAAATTCTACAAGGAAGGAGCCACACCCTCACATAATATCTATGTGTATCATATATGTAACATCGCTTAAACTAAGACCATACAAACTATGAATGTATCAAGACAATACAAACAGAATATCTGATCGCAAAATTAAAGTATGAAACTAATAAATTTCAAACTTTCACACAAGCAAATATACATAAAAGTTTCATATTACGAAGTTGAAAATAAACGAGCCTTTTAACTATTCGGTATTAAAATTGTACAAAGCCATAATATTTGTTCTAACCAACGTTATTCGGAATTTGTTTGAATTATTTTCAAATTAAAATTCGTAATATACGATTGCTTTTATTAAAAAGTTGATTTGAATAACGTGATGCTACACTGGTTGTTGATATTTGGTTGATAAAACCCAAGTTGCACGTTCAACGTTTCAACCGCATAAAATGAGCGCATTACGCGCTAAATCAAAGTCAGTTCGTATCACCCACGTTTAGCGTTTTTACAAAAACAACTTTAAATAGCTCGCATAAGGTTGAATTTCAAAAACTTTATGCTCGATGCATAACTGCAACTTCGTAGGTATAATTGGTTACTGTTAAGCAACACTTCCGAGCGTAACTTTTTTTATGTAGTATTACTACTATGGATACCTACCAGTGGATGTTAGAGATATATCCTTTATATTTTAGAAAACATTACCTATGTATGCAGATAGGGAGGAAGTACGAAGGATCGTGGCTTTTTTTAGTACGATAATTCCGTTTTTCAGGCGATTGATATAACTAGTTTTGTATATTGTAGGTAATTGCTATAAGGCACATTTTAGAATATGGGGTGTTAGCCATCCCCGGGGATACATGTATCACAAAATTAAAGTGGTTTAAAAAATAAATCTTTTCCTACACCCTCGTTGTCGTTTGCTCTCTCAGCAATCTTTATTAATATTATAAATGCGAAAGTGTGTTTGTCAAATTTCACGTGTTTAATGTTATAACTAAAAACCAAACAAATGTCTTTTAGACCCTATTTTATCCCCTTGAAAGTAGCCTTTATCAAAATCCTTTCTTAGCGGATGCCTAGATACATTATAGTAGATATGCGCCTGCACAATATCGGTTCAATTGGTGCAGTAGTTTAGGCTGTGCATTGATAGATCAGTGAGTCAGTCACCAGTGTTTTTTATCGACTAGAGAGTAACATTAGTTTTTATCGCGGTAAGACATTTCATTCTCATGCGAATTCCCTTCCACAATGCGGTCGCAGCCGTGAGCAGAGAAGGAAAAAATAACATTGCATTTTATTCACTCATCCATCAACACAAATATTATAAAGTGGAAACTTTTGTACTTTTGTATGTTTGTAACGGTTTCACACAAAAACTGCTTTACGGATTTGAAAAATTTTTTCACCATTAGAAAGCTGCAACTTAATTGAGTGACATAGGCTATATTTGTACCACGTTCGAAGTCGGAGAATGAATTAAAATCATGTTATAACTCAAGAATAACTGAACTATTGACTATTATTGATTCGTTGGATTTGTCTCCGCATGGATTAGGATAAAACCTATTGAAATTTGAAGGATACAAAATAAACATCTTCGAAGACGGAGTACATTAGCAATCAGTAGTTTAAATATAGAAAATAGAAATTATTTGATTAGATCAAGTTCATAGCTTGGTTCAATGTAAAAGTGATTTAATGTAAATAACAACAAGATTCAAATTACATAATCGTACCAGTGCAAACGTCACTGATTGCAATATCATTTGTGACGGGTCTCATTAGTGTTCACTTCACTCGCAGAAAATAGATTACTGGATTGGATGGAAGGAGATTAACGACTAAAAATCAATAATATGTGTTTGTAAGCTCTATCCATACATATTTCAATTCCCTTACAGATTTGTTCTTGTGATAAAATGTATCTAGTGTGTTTTTTACTAACAACTAAGATGGTAACGTATAACAGATATAGATTATTTTGTATTTAAATGTTTGTAAGGGTCAGTTATTAATTTTACAAGGAGTTTTGTTTTGACTCAACGGTATATAATTTCACGACGCGTGTAGGCCCTTATGTGGTTATGTACTGTTGTAATTGTATCCATATCAGAGACGTAGCTTCGAGTTTAATTGGGAAGAATAGAAAATTAACATTATAATAAAAAAATATTCATTATAAAATAAACATTGATATATATTTCACTTTGCCTCCTCCCTAGAACCATAAGCTACAAATTTGAGGCAGTAAAGCATAACGTATACAAAATTTACAATTTATATGAGATAGTCTGTTCAATGCGCATGCGCTAAAATATTAGGGCAGACAGTTGCGAAGATATCCCAAAGTTTACAAAATTACTTGTCTTGTAAATGGAAAATAGGTCTTCTACCAAAATACACGTGTTATTTCTATGTTCAAAAATTAACGGGAGCTCAGCAAAAATTAAGATTCTACAACGATGTATATTTGCGATAACTATATTCGTTCATATTGTATTCAATTATTTTCTTAAGTCAAGTACATTTCAATAAATGTTTTTAATGAATTACATAATTTTTTCATTTATTAAAAAAATGTCAATACAATTCGATGAAGACCTTTAAATAACATATATATCTAACAGTTATAATGGTAAATTAAAAAAAAATTAAAGCATTATCTCTACTTTTGTAGTGGTTAATGGTTAATGCATTTCGCTTTTTATTGTATGACATTTAATGTGTCATTTTATAGACTACTTAGTGTAAAATATAACCACTTGTTTATTTACACCCTTCTTTGATATTTAAAACCACTACAAACCAGTTTAAATTTGTCTTAAGCTTCGCGTATCCAAGTCCAAAGATTACTAAAAACAAGGTAATGTAACCAAACCAATCTCTTACCACTACACGTCAACGTACGTTATCAAAGCAATCCCTTATTAGGGTCTCTAAAATCGGGGACGCGGTCCTACTGTAGCCCGGGCTAAATAGGGCAGCCCCCCGCGACGTGACGTCACACCAGCTTCTGCACTGCCCGCCACGTGATCGTCCGGTTATCCGTTTGAATACATATATGGATTGACTTTTTTAATGGTTTTTAGGCTTGGACATTATGTATATAGAATTATTTTTAATGTACATAACAAACATGGTAACATATAAACATATTCACATGTATTATATAACTCGGTTATTACACCCGTGATAAATTTGTTAAAGAAATATTTAATAATGTATTATTCATTATTATTTTGTTTTTTACATTTAAAGATAGTTAACGGATTCCTTATACAAACTAACTTATAAAATATTAAAATATGTAAA
The DNA here is from genome assembly GCF_012273895.1 of Zerene cesonia. Classification (NCBI taxonomy): domain Eukaryota; kingdom Metazoa; phylum Arthropoda; class Insecta; order Lepidoptera; family Pieridae; genus Zerene; species Zerene cesonia. The sequence continues at coordinate 662,020 of NC_052122.1, read as the reverse complement.
TATTAGATGCATAATTATATTGTGATATTCCTTTTGTTAAGTGACACATAATATAATGTTTATATAGTTAGTGTGAAAGGTTTTGTCTGTGTATTTAAGAACACCACCGCATAATAGAGCAACAAAACAAGATTAAGCGCATTATGGTCACAATACAGATGTATTCAAAGAATAAACACCCCTTTGACGTAGAGCTTAAGGCTTAGATGTTTTCAGAACGCCGGGAGGCATTTTCTAAGTGTAGTTTACATTTGAACGTACTTTAAAGACGCGAAACTTTGTTGCAATACGTGATCTTTTGTTTCGATGTTTATTCTAAATTTATATTATAATTGTATCAACATTGTTGTAGACATTTAGACAAAGTTCTGTTACACGTTCAGAATTATGATGTTTACGCATTTGTGAGAAAATATTTGATTAAATGTTTCTACTACGAGTAAAATTCATCTTTACTTATGCAAGGTTGTGTGAATGTCTTAACAATTTAATTGAGGTGAAGAAATAAAATTCTTAATAATAAGGCGAATCTGTAAATAGCTCCTGTTATATTGAAAATAAAATGAAGCTTACAAATAAAATATTACTCAACTCACCTTGTATACATATTTCTCAGATCCTTGCATTAGAAGATATGGTAATATGAAAGATGTATTTAATACACATGTATTTAATAAAAATGTTGCAGATTAAATTGTAGAGATAACATGTTATTTATTCCCCTTGTAGTTGATCTTTCTCGATGTATATTATAGTTAGTAATAATGTATCGTAGTATTATAATATTAAAATGTTATTACATTTGTATCATACATTGAAGGATAACAATTTGGGAATGAGATAAGTTTTTTCATGCGAGCTTTCTAGTCGCGGCTTCCGAATAAAATATAGTCCCGGGATGTTACTGAATTTTTGAGGTTTACCAATATGTTATCTACCAAATTACATCCAAATATATTCGGTGTTAAGGCGTGAAGTAGAGACATACAGACTGAGTTATTTTAAGTCGTTTATTATATAAACGATGAAAAAACACAAATTATTTCAAATTGTATTTGGTGTCCGACTATTTTGACGACTTTATTGAGAAATTGAATCCATCAAATTTGATCTTAATATTTCAAAGACTGCGTTTTATATTTAACTAAGATTCATTTCAATATGATAATTAGTAATAATACTTTAAAAATACATACGGCGTTCATAGACATACTAAAAAACTGTTACTAAAGAAACACGTTATTATTATTATATGTGAGAAAAAAATCAAACATAAGCAAGTAAATGAGAACACCGAGTGTAAATAAGTTAGTACTGTTAAGTTCAAGTTAGCACTAACAAACTATTCTCTCGAGCTCTGTGTAGTTGTTGGTTTAATCAAATAAAACCATGTTCAGAGTGGATCCTGTCTGTAAGTAATTTATTTTGTACAGCATTTCCTTTTAAAGTTATTTCAACACGTAGCGCATCGCGTAGGCAAGTGCTACGACGTAGCACAGCAGAGATTGCACGTAGCATAGCACGTAGTCTCACAGACGATTGTTCAATGAAAGATTAGCTAAAAGATAATTTGTTAGGGAGTTATTATGGATATGCGTCTTTATGTAAGTAGAGAAGTAACAATTTGAATATAAAAAGGGATTTTCAAGTAACATCAATTTATATCGTAAATTATTATTTTTCTATACATTTTATCCTTATTCGTATTTAAATAAGCTCCCATTTCTCCGAATCACGTTTGTGCTAAATAATTTGACCAAAATTTCATATGAAAGAATACGTAAAGAAGAAAAAAAACCTGTTTCTTCCAGACGTTAATGCCGGATTATTTGTACCTTTAATTTTTCTTCATATACGAGTATGGTGCCTTTTCAACACGTCAACTCAATTTTACGAATAAAACATATGCCGGCTTATTCATATCCCTTGAAAACATCCTGTGTACGACCATTTACAGTTATTAACACAATTCTGAATAACGTTTGAATATAGAGAACTGCGGTTTAACCGAAATTTTCGATACCCGAAACAGTCGCTGTCCGGATCAATTCCGATGAACGGTAGATTTTTCTAGAAGTAACTAAAATTGCGCTCATATCGTTCATATTGACCTCATGGATAAAAATGAATAGTAAATTATAATTGTGTTTGTTTATTGCTCGCTTAAAACATTTTACCATAACCGGCAAACATACTGCCACATCGATCAGCGCTCAAACGAGCTCCATTAGCCTTTATTTCCAACAAACAAACACTCAAGTGTCAAACAGTTACAGCGCAATCAATTACATTCACCTATAATTTCAATAACATGTACGCTTTAACTTCAAACGCTCGATATCTCCATCGTAACAATCTACACGTGCAGGAATATTACTCGAAGCATACATCATATAAACATACATAAAATACTACAGCCTTCATATTTTTCATATTGTCCTCTTTTCTCCTGGGAGCGTATCTTGCCATTTCGCAATAAACGACGCGAGTTCAAAACAAAACCTTGTCAAACGGAATTCATAAGCATCTAAGAAAGTATACTTTTAACATGTTTTAGTAAAATGAATAAACTTGAGTTTTCGCTGAAAGAAGTGGATTCTCGCATAGCACTTATTTAATTTTAGTCGCTTTAAAACCAAATACGTGGAGTTTCGTGTTCCATTACGATGAAATGAATATTATAATGAAGGCTTTCAAATGAATACAGTTAAATGAATGTGTCGCTAATGGGGCGATATTGAGATCACTATGAATTCAACTTTTTTACTTAATTCTGAAGCGTGTGAAGTTGTAAGTGGTTCGCCGGATGGTAAGCGATCACCACCGTCCATAAACATTCGCAAAAGTAGTACCTCTGCGAATGCGCTGCCCGCTTTTATGGGGTAAGGGAAAAGGAAAGGATTAACGACTGGAAAGAAGGAATGGACTAGGACGGGTGAGGAAAAGGAAACGGGCCTCCGGCTCCATTTTGTAAGGAAAATATTGTTATATATGAATATTATCTATTTTGTAAGTATTCCTGGGCATTCCCTTTCTAAAATGAGACTTTAGTTTGTATTAAAATATTGAAAATATCCTAACGCTAGCTAGAAACCTATGTAATATACATTATATTTTTGGTTTAGTTACACTAGCTATGCCGATCTCTGTTCTCCATCCGGTTAAAAAGTTAAAAGCGTTCTTTAAAAACAATATTTACTGAAATCTGCATTATTTGTGTCAATCTGACATCTCACGGAATTACAGTGTACTACCATTAAAAAAGTCCTAGACTAGGAAGTGAAAAAACCGAAGGCTGTAATAGAGCAAGAGCCCGTGAGGGCCAGACCTTAGTTAAAGTATAAAATCTAAAAGTTTCTCTGTGTATGCCCACT
>NC_052122.1:560566-657646 GCF_012273895.1 Zerene cesonia | reverse complement strand
AGTGGGCATACACAGAGAAACTTTTAGATTTTATACTTTAACTAAGGTCTGGCCCTCACGGGCTCTTAGACCATAATCGGATACTGAGACAGTGCGGTTGAGTTCAAGTCGCTAATTAAACCACAAGGTTTACATCAACATTGTTATAATGTAAAATAAATTGTTTCATCTGTATATTGCTATATTTTTCGTATGAAATGTTATTAGAAATAAGGCCATGCTATTTCATTTCATAAATTATATAATTAAAGATTAAATATATGATTAAGTATTATATAGAATATAATACAATATTATTGTATGACATGTTACACAATATTATTATAGCTGCGCCCCGCGGTTCCACCCGCGTAAGTCCGTATTTGTAGCAATATCAGGTTAAAAAGTTACCTATATGTTATTCTAGTTGTCCAGCTGCCTATGTACCAAATTTCATTGCAATCGTTTCTGTAGTATTTGCGTGAAAGAGCAACAAACACACACACATGCTTACAAACTTTCGCATTAATTTGTGAAAGTAAATGTAGTAATGTATCGCAGTGGCGTAGACCTTCCGCCTGTTCCGCGAACCCGCATAATATACACTGGCCTTCGAACTGTGATCATATTGATAGGAGGTACGAATGGAAAAAAGGAATTTTTCACTTTTCACCGCCACATGCTGTGGTGTTGGTAGACTAAAAACAAAGAAACAAGCATTTAACCTAGCGTTACAATACAATATAGACGATGCGTTTCATATAGACGAGATAATCTTGCTTTTTGAAAATTATGTCTTCTAATATCCATATTGAATGTAAAGGGTTAAACTGAAGTGTGATCTTAGAACTTTGAGGTTTAAGGAACGATTCCCTAAATGGAGTCAAACAGAAAAAAATGTTAGTAAAAAAGTTATTGTATTGTCATCGAACTTAATAAGTGTACAATTCGAATTAAATCTATCCACTTAAAGTAGGTCAAGATCGAGTGTTAAGGAATTGTTACAAACAGCGTGTAAATGAAACTAATAAAAATGTGCTAAAAAGTCAATACAAGAAAATCTAGCATCTTTATAAATAATATCGCCTATAATAATAAGAATATGATAATATATAATAATATAGAACGTTGTTCCGATAACTGTCTGAATACGTTAATTGGCGTTAACTTCACAGTAATTGCATAATTGCAATGCAGCCTACATCGCGTACAGGCAAATTTAATAGCATTGGTTTCGATTACGGTCTATTTGATTATTATTTTTTTATATACGTTTAACAAAAAGCTTTTTATTTGAAGTTAAATTAAGTGTTTGTTTTTTACCTGGATAGTCTATTTACAGAAAAAGGCTTACGACTTGGGTGAAACCGAACGGCACGGCTAGTTTTGTATATTCACAATCATACAAGTTTAAATTTCTTTTTATTTTTCTCTGAAATTTTTGTTGTACTGTAATATAATTGCTCTGAGAACGCCTTCGTTTATGGGAACGTCGAACACACGACTGTAGCTGATTAAATTATATGTAGAATAGTTTTCATAGTTCATATAATTAGTTTTTATTTACCAATAAACTCATCATTATACTAAAGTGTTGTCGAACGATCTCATCACATGTTAGCCCGCCATTAATGACATATCAACAATAAACTCACACTGCAAACATTTACGAGTATTTGTAGCATAAACAGATTCCTTGGTGCATTCCCACCAGCCTCATTTCCGAAGGATGTTGAGGAAATTGTCTCAGAAGCGAGTATAGCAATCCCATAAAGGCAATAACCTATTCAATATATACTAACATTAGCCGCGACTCTTTCCCTACATGTCACATGATACTATAGGCTATATGGTATCATGTTAGTTAGCTTTTTCAATAAATGGACTATTAAAAAAAATAAAACATCAATTTTGATTATTTTAATAAAGAATTTCAAAAAGTAAATATTTCATTGGGCTGAAATATTTTGAACTTCGCTTTCAGTGGCGTAGCTATTATAGGGCCAGGTGGTGCAATGCACCAGGGCCCCGGAGCTTAGGGGGCCCTCTAACCTTAGCTTTGAAAGAAGGGAGGAAGGCGGAAAGAGGGGAGGAGGGCCCGATTCTTTCCCTATGCACCAGGGCCCTTGTCCCTCTAGCTACGCCACTGTTCGTTTTAATTTCTTTTTTCTTTAAGGACTTCGTGTATAATTGTTTGAGTAAGAGAAATATCACAATTAAAAAAAATGTTACATTTTAGTTAATAGTTTTTTTATATAACTCTTATCACCAAACCGACCCGATTAAAGTTCATTATTTTTTACGTCATAGTTGGCAAAGGAGCTGATGGGGTCACATGATGGTAGCGACTAACATCACCCATGGACACTAATTTTTCAAGCCGATTTCTGTGCGGCTGTGGTACCATCCTATGTGGCGCGAGCTGGCCCAATTCGTGGCGAAGCGCGAACGACTTCCACACCTCATTTGATACCCGGGTGATAGTACAGTTTTATTCTATAAATATTCTACAGGGACGGGAATTACGTGGGTTACATATTATCAAATATGATAAATATGTACGTATAACAATAACAATAATAATAGAGGGTAGCTTACCAAGAGGATAGCTAACGATAAATTAAAAAAATAAATATATATTATGAACTATTTAACGCTTTCTTTTTCGTTAAACTGTAATGCGAATATAATGCAGTTATGTGTCAGTGCCGCGAATTTACTTTTCCCAAACGTCCGTTGGATGCAGGTTGCGACACGGCGGCGCCTGGCCAAAAATAATGCGTTAAATTTTAATCAGTACGATACGAAACACAATTTTGCGACTGATCACTGATTACATGGCCAAATTCACATTGATCATGTTATAGCCATATTATATTTATCAACCCTTGATGGAATAACAATCGCGTTAATATTGGTGAAAGCTTTTAGTTTAGATCAATGCATTTCGCGTGGGCGGCGCTCGCCCCTATCACCAATTCTGGGCGAGATTGGGCGAGTAATTATGTAACTGATGCCGTTACAATTTAAACCAGTTTTAAATCATTCGATAATAACACTTCTTCCAAATATATATATGCACTATTATTAGTATAATGATTTTACACAATCAGTTATATATAAGATGGCGAAATGATAACAAACCGAACTAATTTTGTAAATGCCTGGTCTATCTGTCTTTTATCGTATATGATTTAGCTTTCACGGCTAACACGCAGCTCTAAAGGGATTGAAAAAGTTTATAAATTAAAACGAAGAACCAGGATATAGACCCTATTTTCTTCAAAACGTCTAAGTGGTTGAAATAGAGTATTAATGTTTTTATATATAATATTAGCTTTAGAGAAGGAAAATGCTTAAATATGCTGAAGAAATTCCAAATAATATCCGGCTAAATTTGCGACCGTGGGGAAATGATATCTAATTCGCATTATATTGCTACACTTCTTCGGTACTTGTAATTTGAAATTAAATATAAAAACTGCGTCCTAGAGCCTCCCTTTTATCTTCACACTGCGTCAAAAAGATGTGATTAATTATTCGGTTATTGCGAAAATATTTAAATATTTTGCCTTCTGTCTGTAATTAAAGTAAATTTATTAATTATACACAAAGTTTATGATTCAGACCAAGATAATGTCTTCACGTAGGTACCTACAAGTACAGCATAATTTTTGCTCATTTTTATTCAAAATATTTACTGGAGTGATATTATAAATAATTATATTGTTTTAATATTTAAATCTTAATAATCATTAAGTCTTCGCGCTTATTTTTCCCAACAGACAAGTATTGTGCAGTTTTATCATGTAATAGGATTGAATGTTACGCTAACGTAATAAATAGCACAATGGACTGCAGTCTTTCCTAAACTAGCAAGAGAGCGATACACAGCGCCATCTAGTAGATGGTAGCGTATATGGTGTCGCCTGCCGTCATACTGACTAGTGGTGGCGATACTGAAACTATCAGCGCCATCTATCGCAATCTTAGCGCACTCCTACAATTCTGTAATGTTACAAAAGTACTTCAAGATCCATGTAAAGTTTTATTTATAGCGCGCTGTGTACAGCGCACATAAACCTAGCATCTTGTAATGGTTGGCATCGCCGTTACACGGAATGACACATGTTCCCCCTTTCGCCGGCAGATGGCGCTGAAATACATAGTAAAACTCGGTGTTCTTGACGCAGTGTAGAATTTATAGCAGCTCATTTACTAAAGTTTCTGAAAATGCCAGTGAAACCAAGTGAAACAGACGTAGAATTATGGCTGGAACAGAATAACATACTTAGCAATTTATTTGCTGCATTTGTGTTGCACATTTTAATAATGGATTACTTACAAAAATGGGTTTAAATTATAATTTTAATCAAGAGCTGTTAATTACAACTTTATCACTTCAAAAATAATAGAACTCGAACAATAACACAAATTAAAGCAAATTTTACAGACCTTGGTAAATATCTGTTAAGCTTGAATTTGAAAAGAGCTCGAATACAAAAGATACGATTATGTGGCGAGTACAATTTTTTGCTTGATTGTAATATGAAAAGCCTCTCTTACATCGCTGGTTTAATTAAACGTGGGTTGTACCTGCCTACTTAATGAACTTCTTGAAACACAAGTAAAAAAGCGGCTTTAATTAAGCTGATGGCCGCTTTTGATAGGATGCGTGAATAGTTGGTCACACGTGGTTTTTCGGATATGAAGATTATGTTTGATGTTTTTAATGAATTACAGCTAAATCTGAATGTAAAAAAGAGGGATTTAATGGATGAGTGGATGATTTATCAGGCAAGGCGTTAAGTTTTCAGGTGGATTCTTCTTGATGATGCTTATATTTATTGTGTAGGTAAATAAAAAAAATCGCATCTTATTTATACTAATATTATAAAGCTGAAGAGTTTGTTTGTTTGTCTGAACGCACTAATCTCTAGAAGTACTAGTCCGATTTGAAAAAATTCTTTCAGTGTTAGATAGCCCATTTATTGAGGCAGGCTATATATATATATATATATATATATATATATATATATATATATATATATATATATATATATATATATATATATATATATATATATATATATATATATATATATATATATATATATATATATATATAATATGTAACTCCATCAATCAATATTAAATTAAATAATATCAAGTAAAGTTTAACACTGTTAGTTTAAAAGGAATGCCTCAAATTTTATAAAAGTATAACGGTTTCTATTATAAAATGGTGATTAAAGAATTTTTTAGGGTTACGGCCATTTCCCAGTACTATTATTTTCTTGTCTCGTGTTGTCAAACTTTTTGAAATGTCGGTTCCATCAAGATATCATTTTACCGATTGCAGTAGCGATTTCCTGCTGTATGTTTGAATAAAATGTAAACATCGATTCCAATTTGTTTGTGCACTCGTTTAATCACGGTTTTACCACTTTTTGATGATATCCGAGATATTTACTACAAAAACTTGTTACTGATGATTTATATTGATAAACGAATTTATGTTAAATAATGTTATTATTTAAAACTCCCAGACACAGCGACAAAACGAAAACTTTACAGTCCCTAATCGCTCGAATTTATCATTACCCGATCAAAATCTGTGACCCAAATGGAAGTTTCCAGAACACAGTGTACGTGTAAATCTTGAATAGTTCTCTGAAATCCACGGTCGATAAGTACTTCCAAACGTCTCAGCTTTAATTAGAAATACTGAATTTTAGTTCCATATATGCGGGTACTGTGGTTTTTCGGGACATGCCTTAGGGTACTGTACTGCAGCGTCTAATGAATTTGCATTCTGGCATTGAGCGTTTGTCCACTTAATTACGTTTGCTGTGTGTTCTGCATACGTGTTTCTTTAGGGATAGTTAGTGTGTTCGTCTGGTGATCTGGGATAATAGATGCTAGACATGTTAAATGACGCAATCCACGGTGTATTTATAATGTTATATTTATTATATGAAGCAGCTGACAATCTTCATGTCGGTAGGGTAAGACGGCAAATCATTGCTGAGGCGTTATGCCTCAGATGTCCCGAATGGCAAACTTTTATGGCGCACGCAACCACACATTATGTATTTTTTACTTTTTTTCATATATTTATTTGTCGTGTGTGTTGAATTCATCTTCGCTTATCCTACTGTCCTACTTCCTACTAATATTATAAATGCGAAAGTTTGTAAGGATGTGTGTGTGTTTGTTGCTCTTTCACGCAAAAACTACTGAATCAAGTGCAATGAAATTTGGTACGCAGACAGCTGGACAGCTGGAATAACATAATATGGGCAACTTTTTATCCCGATATTCCTACGGAATACGTACATACGCGGTTGAAACCGCGGGGCGCAGCTAGTATAAAATAAAATGTAAAATATTGGTGGGAAACTCTGAAATAGAAAAACAATAGTCGCATCAGTAGCTCAGTTACCACAATGCTAGTTTAGAATACCTTGACTAGATGGCGTGCTTATAATATTTAGGATTATTTATTTATGGCATAAACTTTTCGAGTATCAGATAACCCCCTGGCGTTCTACGTCCCAGTTTCTGCTGCAATTCAATGCGACATGATATTCCAGAATGTTAATATTATATTATTTATATACGGCTCATTTCATTTCAAAATTGCCTTAGGACAATTAATACAAACAATTTTGAGAAACCCTTATACTGAAAAGTTTACATATTATGAGCTTGATAATGTTCCGTCGTCGCGAAATATTGAAAAAATAATAAATTAGGTTGAAGCAAATTGAAATATACTTTCTACTTTCTGTCTTGAGAACTGTCATAGGTTACTTTTTGTGATGATGATATTTAGAAGAAGTTGAATAGGGGAAAGAAATCTTATTGAGGACGACCGCTGAAGAGTAATGTGAGCGGACGTGAGGGAATTTTTCAATTTAATCTCTTGAAATTATCGAGTGAATATTGAAGCTGTGCTGGCGAAGTGTGTAATTTAATACGAATAGTTAATTAATTTATAAAAAATTAAATAATCAGCATTACAACGCAATTATTCATTAAAAGATTAGGTAATATATTATTTGTTTTTAACACATGCCAATGCAATCATATCAAAATGTTTGATCGTATACAATAATATACCCAAAAAGTATAATGAATAAGGCTGGTTTTAAATCAGTCGTCAAACTCGTATTACCGTTGAATTCTAATTGTGAAATATTATTCATTTTGTTATTTTAATTACGAACCAACAGCCTGTGCATTTGTTTCTTTCAAAGAATATGAATAGAGCATTGCAATCTACATTTCAAGGTCAAAAAAGAGTATAATAAAAGTATTCTCCGATGCTGACTATTTTGATTAATTACGTTTTGTTGTATTAATTCTAAAAAGCGTTTGTACAATGTAGAAAATAAGCATAAATAGGCCCATGTCCCTTTAAAAGCTATTTGTTACAAGAAATTTTACATTTCGATGCTGAAATTTTTCTTTGTTTATTAAATTACAATAACACATATGACATAATCAACATAGAATCGAAAACAGTACTGATATCACTAAATTATCTTAATTATAATAACAAAGATGTTGTTCAATACTATAGTAGGTAGACTAGGAAACTAAGTAGGCAATTTTGTTGCTCAATCTGATAACGGTTTCAGAAGTACGTGTACGTATGCAGAGCAAGTAAATGTTAGGTTTTGATCACGATTCGGGGAACGAGAGGGAGCTTTTGCCCATCTCTATAGGAACTATTTGGTTTATTTTGTAAAAAACTTTCTCTAAATTTGATAAAGACTTTAATTAAAATAATAAAAAAAAAACATTACTTTAATCATGAGAAATATCCTTAAATTTCACTAAACGAGTAGCTATTTCCTGTCTTTTATTAATTAACTATACTTAGCATTTGACCAACTTGTAAGGAATGAGAGCAAAATGAAAAGTATTTATATCTTTATTTACCAATGTTTATTTATTGATAATGTTTGTTTATTGATAATGGTACCAATTATATATTTCATCACATATCTACTTGATGCCATGGATGTCAACGTAAGATTTTATTTCCTGCGCGCTCGCCTGGTCTCAAACCCCTGACTTATCGATTTTGAGACCGAGGTCTTCACCACTGAACCGTTGCTGCTTTTTTTTATCGATTGATTACAGTCTACTAAAAAATTATGGGTTAAATTATATGCAGTGAATCACACACACGACAGATTTTTCAACAGATTCGATTCTATCTAAGAAGGATGAGGTTAGACGTATATAGTACTACCGATGTTATCAACTTTATATCACGTTATGTATTTATATATGTCATGTTACCTGATATGACATGTGTTTTCCAATGAACGGGTGTCACTTGGGTTATCGCGAGCCACATGCGGGATTATGTTAATACTAAGCTACCTATAAGCTGTACTGTTTTATTCATGCACAATACGATTATATATAAAAATGTAATATCATTTTATGTGGAGGCAGTTAGCAGACATAATCTTATGTTAGAGACTCGAACGACTAGATAAATAACTTGTCCACTCAATCCTCATTATTCGACTCTATTTTTTGTGTTTGTTACCTCATATCTTTTTATCGGGTGAACCGAATTTCATAACCCTTTTTAGATTTGAGTGAAGTCCCGTGTCCCCTAGTGGGGTATGGGGCAGATGATGTACATCTGTTTCACTGATCGATTTTCTTTAAGGACAAGTAGGTGATCAGCCGGGAATTGATTTGCCTCCTTGGTACAGTGGTTAACGCGTGAGCGTAGAAACGAGGGGTCCTGGCTACAATTCCCTGTGGGGAAGCACAAAAATAAAAATGTCTCGGTCTGGCAGGACACAGAAGGCTGATCACCTACTTGTCCCTAAAGAAAATCGATCAGTGAAACGGATGTACATCATCTGCCCCATACCCCACTAGGGGACACGGGACTTCAAACTTTTATTTTTAGATTTGAAAGTTGTTAAAATAATTATTTACGACCTTTTATAGACGATTGTGTCTCGTTTGTGGTAATGGGTAACAAAAGGAAAGACTACGGGAATAAAGGAATGGCCTCGGAAGGATGAGGAAAACGATACAGGCCTCCTGCTGATTGCACGAAACTGTATCATTCGCATGCTATTAATTCACGTCGATATTCTGTGGGTTTGTTTCTTTTTCCAGTTCGTTCTTTGTTTAATTTATTGGCGTTCTTCTTAAATGTTTGAAAGTTTAATAATGAAGGGTAGGAATTTTGAATAATAGTATCTTTTGTATGTTAGGCAATATGATTCTATTAGATAGGTGTGTAGGGAGTTTTTTTATAGCTATTGAAGGACACAGAGCTATAGAGTTTCTAAACGTTGGCCGAGGTCTTACCAGTCTTTCATTTCCATGGGTATTTTATAGGAATTCAACCACACATCCAGGATACGGATTGGTCTAAGAATGCATGCACGTAGCTAGGGGCGTTTGTTTGTGTTTACATGTATATAGTGTAAGCAACCGTCATTCGTAAGGGCTTTACTGATTTTTACGAAATTTTGTTGTGTGTGTAGATTGGAGAATTGAGCGTCAGTTATTTTTTATATCCCGAGTACTTGGATACCCTGACCCAACGTTTGCTGGTTCTGGTGGTTAAATAATATTATTTCATTAATTGTGTAAGAAAAAGAATCACGTATACTTTTTTTATGTTACAGTAGGCAATGGAGCTGGTGGGACGCCTGATGGTAAGCGCTAACATATGGAGAGGCATAAGGTCCATTGCAGACCTTACGCCTCTACAAACGCATTGCCGACTTCTTGTGAAAGGATTAAGAGAGGATTGGCGATAGGAATAAGGGAAAGGACTGGGAAGGGTAAGGAAAGGGATATGCTCAAGAAATTATTTTATTATCAGAACTTCCCATACGAGTTGCTCCACAGTTCGGTACTTTATATGTTGAAATGTATGAATAACCTCTATTCATCACAAGAAGGCATTTCAAAAATTGGTTCGGTAAAGAATGCCCTGAAATTTAAAATTATCTACTGATTTAAATTCATAGATAGCTATTGTGCGATCGTGATTTCTTGACCTGCTTTTTGGAAGCACGTACAATATCTACTGTGTTCGATCGAATATTTCTTGCCATAAATATTTATCCCAATATGTTTAACATTTTCCTTGTATGTATCAAACAAAAAGTCTAAGGCTCAAGTCACTCGGTCTACTTTAGAAACCCTTTAATTTAATTAAGAAATTCTGTTATATTAACGGACTGACTAGTACGAAGAAACTTATTGTTTTCTCAATGATAAGCAAATATAAAATAATCTTGGATATTAAAGTATTTCGAAAGAGTTATTTGCAACTAGTGAAAAAGGCCACACAAAGAGTAACATTATTTGTACAAAAAATTAGTTTTACGATATTTGTCGCCGCTTAATCACCCACTGTTATAATATTATATTGAAAATGTTATATCTCTATTAAAAATTGCTACCATCATAATATGAAACCCTATTATAAAAGCAATAAGCTTTTTTTGGGTTTGGGTTTCATATAATAATGGCAAAATCACAGATGATATCATACTTAATGGGACCAATTTATCCTTTTATTTACACTTAATATTAAACCTCTGAATAGGTAATTTGTCAATAATTGATCATAGTGGTCAATGATGACTTGTAGAGAGCATATTGTAGCATGAATATTATAGCATAGCAATTAACTGAATCAGGTTTTTAATATCGTGGGCAAAATCGCCATACCTAAGATAGGTTGATAGAAAATTGGCTGTAAAATGTGCGATGAAAGTCAGTCACGCACAATATCCTGCTGTCCATTCTTCATAGACCCAGACGCTTCTCTTCATTTTACTTTGCTGATCCAACTTCCTTCAGACTATAGACGACATAATGGCACAAATGATAGATCATGCTTCTACAGGATTAAGTAAAGACTTACGCCTCGGTGTTATCATCCCGGGACTCGGAGCGCTCGGCGTTGGCTTGGCCACGCCGGTGTCTGCCCCGCTGCTCATCGCCCAGACCGTACAATCCGGCGACCGCCGCCATGTCGCCTATACCTCTTTAGTCCAAACGCAGCTGAACGCCGCGCACGTCATAGCTACAACTATCGAGTAACTCTGTCTCGCATATATGCTAACTAAGCTACGTTAAATCTTTAACTAATTCGATTTTGGACGCCTTCATTTGATCATCACAATTGTTTTATTGTATCTTGTCATAAGTACGGTTGGGTTACGGTAGGCGGTTACATCGCAACATCTATTGATTTCATTCGTTGTTTAGATGGTTTGAAGGCGTGTTAACTAGATACAATTTAGTATGTTCATTACTTAGTGAGAATTTGATAAAATGATAAAATTGATATAATCCAAATTTCAATTCGAATAGGGAAATCTTAGAAGTCAATTGTACGGCATTCAGCAAATACGATCTCGATTAATTTCATTCGCCGCGCAAACCACAAAGAGTTTTAAGGAGATTAATTAAATTCCTTTATGCCTTTATAATCAAACGAAATTATGAAGATGTGTTCTGAAACGGTTTCATTGTACAGGATTTAGCTGATGCAGTTTTTATGGCTTCATTTATAAGCCACACAAAGCGAGGGTTCAATGCTCTTTATATTTAATGTTATGTGGCATTTAAAGAAAACACAGCCCTCAAACCATCTCTTATTTTATTTTTGTCTTTTTAAAAGAGAAAAGAATAAAGCTAACATATAACGTCACATATTTGGAGTTTCACAGATATTCCAAACTTTTCAGTAGCTATGCGTTTTCGGATTTTGTTTTGAAACAAATGATAGATATAGTCAGTGGTGTGGCGTAGAGCTCCGCCGCCTGGGGCCGACTGAAAATACTTCGTGTCTTGTTAGGGTTCCCTAACCAAAATATATAACGGGACCTTATTACTAAGACTCCGCTCTCCGTCTGTCTGTCTCTCTGTTACTAGGCTGTATCTCAAGTTTTTAATATTATCCGAATTAAAAAATATCGCTTTCTTGCGGCCGCTTGTGTATGTCGCCTGGAACCGCGCCTATATCCCAATGTTACTCAACTGGATGTAAACAAACATTACCTCTGGTTGTAACGACATAGAGATGAATCGAACATTTCTCATAATTTGTTTATGATGTATCGACATAACCATGTAGTATAATGCACCTTGTTTTCCTCTCTTTCAGGTAATTGCCTTAATATGCTAAGCCTATATTATATTATTTACTCACAAACTAACCAAACTTGTACATAACAGGGCTTCATATCAATCGCTATTGGCTATGATTGTTATAACAGAAAAATATGGATGAAATTAATGTTCACACTGTTTTACTAAATAGCTCATTTTATTTTATTTTTACTATTTATAAAAACTATTTCTTGTGTTTTATTAAATTAATTGCAAAATAGATCTCTATCACGTAAACCTCTATTGAAATATATCCAGCTCAACCAAAAATTCGTAGATTTTTCATTTAAATATTTTGTTAAAAACCACACATAAAATCATAGTCAGAGGCAATTATCATTACGAATACCCATTCCACTCAGAAGTCCGAGAGTATCTCTCCTCTGATACAATGAACTTTATAATCGGACTAATTTTAAATGAACATATAAAACCGCTGCCATTTCAACTGTCTGGTATCTGTCCGTGCAGACATCCTGACTAAAGCCTGCTTCAGAATGCAAACTCAAATCCCTCGGCCATTGTTTTCCAAAATAATTTATTAGCCTGTAAACTTACTTGTAGTGTTAATATTGTTGAATCGAATCTTCGCCCAATCTCAATTACAAAAGTAGATGACTTCTTTTGTATTCGTTCTTTAAAGGCATTTTTGAAAGAGAAACAAGCGATTTTCGGCTAACATAATACCTAGTGTATGTTTATGATTATTATAGTTCAAAATTGATCGATATTCGCTATTTATAAGTTTATAAGTCTAGGTCTAGATTATGATCTTTTTCAAGTCTAAAATTCCTATTACAATCAGGCTTTTAACTAATATTAGATACCTGATTAAATTATTATATCAGTATAATTTTAAATCAATGCCACTTATATTAATATATTTAAAACATGTTATTTTCTAAATGACGTATAATAACACCTACAATAATAGGACGGAAATCGAGCAAGTGTAATTTTCCGTTAAACACTGCACAACGCTCGGCGCTTGTAATGGTTCACGACAATTATGGAATTATTGACAAGTCCAATTAAGAACAAATCGCAGGAAGCGATTATTGGTATCGGTCTCCAGACGTTCAATTCAATGTACATTAACATAATATTATGGCCGTATGCAGTACGCTATTACGAAGATCACATATTTATGTTAGTTAAATGTAGTGCGTATTGAAACAAATGATGGGATAATCAAAAAACAATATTAGCAATTGGTCCTGTTACTTTTTGAGACTTTTTAACATTTTGATGACATACTTGGAGAATATCGATTTATTCCCCAATCGATTCCTATTAAATTTTCGTCCTTTATTTTTTCTTCAATTTATGCAGAAAAGAAGTGTTATTTCTTGTTTTTATATTAGTAATTAATTCTTATATATAATTAACCTTTTTAAATAGGAAGTACAGTCTCATAATTCAAAATTTATCCAATTTATAAAAGTACACAAAACTAAGTAGGAATCAAAGTAATTTGATCTTAACTAGACTCGCAACTTCAAGTGATCTGATTAAAAATTTATACCAAGTTTATTTGAAACTATATTTGCAAGTAATAGGCCAAAAGGGATGAGCAGCTACTCCCAACTTCCAAATGCACGAGTTTAAAGACCGAAGGTTTATTGAATCTATATACCTCAAATGCCCAGTAGACATCAGCTTTAGTAGGATTTCTTCTCTGAGGGTTGCAGGTTACAATGATAGGCATAGTATTTTTTATATTTGAATAGGACAAGTGCGTTAAGTGTGAGATAAATCCAACAAAACAAAATTGCATCAATATATGTTCAGCCGTTCTTGTGTTACGTATTAGTGGTGGTTTACAATTCAACATTATTTATTTACTTATATTGTTGGAAATGTCAAGCATTCCGTGTAATGAACTCATTGAGTTTCTCGCTCATTATTTTCATTTGAATATTATTATTCAAAACGCGGGCAAGGTTAGCTATCCTATCAATACTTTATATAATTGGATAAATATATTGCAATTTTTTTATAGGTCTAGCGTAATTGTTTGATTACTCTTGTAAAGCGTAATTGTTTGATGCTCTTGCATATAAGTCATGAAGGTGACTGACACCCCTAGTGTTGCGAGAGTTAAACAACGGGTGTGATCATTTTACATCAGATGGCCTAAATGTTACTTGCTTTATGAATCATTATATTATTGAATCTTAATCACGATTATTTACATTAACCTGCCTCATTCTTTAAAATCATTTTTCAATGCAAATAAAAGGTAGAAACAAATGAAATTGGAAGTATCCGACCATGGTACGTAGTATGTAGGTATATAAATTAATTAAAAGTTCTCACTTTTAAGTGGCGTTCAAATAGTTGTTTTCATATATGAGCAATAAGGGTATAGTTTGATGAGATACAATTTCATGACATCCGGTGGACTTATTAATATAAAATAAAACATATTTTGCGAACCGACAACCTCAATTAGGGCCAACAGGTGCAGTATTTATGAAAATCGAAAAAATTAAATTAGCCTTAATTCATTACTTAGTACAAGATATCTTGCAATATAATAAATATTACAAAATCAAAGAACGTAAGACCTATATAAAAAGCATACATTTTCAGGTTAATTTCAAAGTAGTATACGTCATAAGACCAAGGTCGCGTCGAATAAAATAAATAGCCCTTTGTATTCATGATAAAGTATAAATAATTTCAGGGAAGGAAAACGTGGGACGATTCGATGAAATAATTGCTAAAAAAATAAAAATTATATTGGAAAAATTTTAAGATTTTTTAACGTAACGTTTTTCTAGATTATTTGCCACTAGCAATTTAAGATGCGAAATTCAAATGTTTTATTGAAATACTAGCTGCACCAAACGCGGCAAACGCTGTTCTGCCTTACTCTGATGTTGGCCGATTCTCATAGACATCGGATAAGCACAAAAAATTTCATCAAAATCGGTCAAGCCGTTTCGGAGGAGTATGGCAACGAAAACTGTGACACGAGAATTTTATATATTAGATTTTTGAAGTCTTCTCACAATATTATAAGCTCTTGAAAATATTTAAATAATATCAAGTTTTTATCAAATGAGTATCAAACACCAGTGAATTAAAAACTTTTATCACACTTAAACCGATCACAATTCGTCATTTATTGTATACTAGCTGTGACCCGCGGTTGAAACCGCGTAAGTCCGTATCCCGTAGGAATATCGGTATAAAAAGTGCCTATGTGTTATTTCAGTTGTCCAGCTATCTACGAAGCAAAATAGTATTATTATTCACCAATAGATGTCAGGAAAAAAAAAAACACGAATAAAACACGAATATGACATTTTCTAAAAAAAATTCCTAGCTAGATCGATTTATCGCCCCCGAAACCCCCTATATACTAAATTTTATGAAAATATATATATATATATATATATATATATATATATATATATATATATATATATATATATATATATATATATATATATATATATATATATATATATATATATATATAAATATATTCAAGAATTGCTCGTTTAAAGGTATAAGATTATCGTATACTTAATCGTTGTTTTTTATGTTACTTTCATAGATAAAGTTATACAAAGAAGAAACCGAAAACCAACAAACTTGATCAATGTAATAACGTTACTTTTATAAGTGCCTGAAAGTCTTAATACACTGGCGAACTCATCGGACATTAAATGTAACAATGCGATACGTTTCTATTCAAAATTGAATGAAAACTTTTTACTTGCTAATGAGTATTTTTAATCTGTGAGTTCTTAAAGGTTCTTTTCTGTATCTGCCTTCTGGATTTAGAACAAAACGACGAACAAATTCGCTTCTTAACCAGCATTAAGAAATGAGGTGGTTATTTATACTTCACAAAAATATTGAAAGAAGTTTTTTCCAGCGTTACATTAAAAAAAATGCAGGCACTGTTATTTATATATAAATTTGCTATAAATATTGACATGTTCATATTATTTTTTGAACTAGATTTGAAAATAAATAAAATAAATATAATTCGGTAACCCCTAGATAATTATTAATAAGTACATTTAAGAAAATATGAATTTCAAAATGTAATGCAGATATCATAGAGAGCGGAATAATCGACATTTAAATAACTAAATAGCGTTAAATCATACAATCTAAACAAAAGCTGTAATAAGAAAAATTTGACTCTTTCTTTAATTTTATACGATAAAACTTTAAACCAATTTAAATTTTCTTTAAACGAATTTGGTTAACGACGTTTTTTGTCTCGAGTCAACTATTACGAAGCAGACAGGAGAGGTCATTATTTACACAAAAATCCATTATCTATTTAACGTCTCTCACAAATTATTTGTAAACATCATAAGATTATCTAGAATGAGAGCTTCATCCATACATATTGTTGCTTATCCTACTAATATTATAAACACGAATATTTGTAATACATGGGCGGATAGATGGATGTATGGATTTGTTACTCTTTACGCGACAACTTATCGTATTTGTATGAAATTGTATAGAGAGATTATAGTAGCACATAGACTACTTTTCATCCGGGTATCACGCGAGTGATACAGCTAGTACATAAATATTTGTACGCGGTTAAGATAGCAACTTGTTTCAGCCGACGACAGCACTATATCGTCACTCAGACGAAGAGGACCACATTAGGGTACGTAGCATCGGCACTTCCGTTTGGAACATTTATCACGGACCACCTCGTTCGTTGTTACGCCTAGCAAGCGGAATGTTAACCAATTTTAGCTGATAAATGCGGCAAAGTAATACATTTATGTTTGTTATAGATTTGTATTGGATGCGTTAAGATTAAGAGTCTGTTTGTATGTTTTAAACTCATGAAATGTGGGTTTGAATTGCACCATTATTTTTTGGTGGAAAGTTGAGGAAGGCTACTTGCGAGGTGAGTGATACCGCGGGATACAGCTACTACAAATATTATATCATATATATAATCAATTTAGCTTAGTTGGTTTAAACTATACTCTATTTAATTATATTTAAATTTTTAATAAAGGTCCTACCTACTATGGAATTTATTAAAAACAAAAAATATCCGTGAATGTCTCCCAACTAAATATCCTATATATCATAATCATCATCAGCCCATATTTGTTCCCACTGCAGGGACACTGGCCTCCTATGAGGGTTCAGGTCAAGTGCGGGTTACCAGATGTCATATGTCGTCGTACTTTTGACTTGACATGTTGGTTTCCATACGATATTTTCTTTCACTGGTTCGAACAGATTTGATTAATAAATAGATAAATTGAAAAATCTATATATTTCTTACACGCTCGATCGGTCTTAAACCCTGAGTTATGGCTTTAAATCCAAAAGCCTAACCACCACTGCTAACTAAAAAATATCGTAACAGTCCTCTAAGCTTATGTATCCGGTTGTACGTAAAAATACTAAACGATTTATACTTTTCAGCACAAAGATAACGACCTGAAAACATCAAAGCCTCAGCACAGAGTCTAATAAATTGATGCAATGTATTTTGATAAAGAATCCCGTTGAAGTAAACAATTTTCTGGAGTATGCATTTTGTATCAGGGCATTCGGTACAATGTATCAACCTGCCGCATGCTGTATCAGCATTTTGTCGGAGCCGAGCGATATTTTACTTGCTATCAATGTTTTTAACTGTGGACAGATATGTTGCGGTTTATTATCTGTGATGTTAGTGGGAAGGATTATTTTGAATAACTATTATTATTGCAGATTACGTGAATAAAGTTAATATTGGGTTTAGTGCTTTTACATCCTGCCTTCGTTTTCAATTGGCCTAAATGTCAAACTGGCTGGGAAAGTCAGGGAAAAACCTTCCTTGGGTGAACACATAGGCTGATAAGGAAAACTTCTGATCTTAAAGCACCGCCCACCACAAAGTTCCCTAACAAAATAGACGAATATGCTACGAATTAGCACATGCAGCAAGGTTTTTGTTGTAATGTCTATGATGTTACCTACATCTTCTCCGGGGCTTCGACCGAGCTAATCCAATTGAGCTGTATGAATAGGACGCAGCCTTTGTTATAGTCTAACAATCCTATTATTCATCGTAGTGTCATTCATAAAGGAAGTAAATATAAGTGAATTTATTTATAATAGCTTATCGCCCTCAGCTTTGCATAGTCAAGTGTAAACCTGCATAGTCCTCGTTCCAGAGTTATTCTGCGATAAAACATATCCTATGTCTGCGTTTAGGTTCCAAGTACAAACCGGTTCAGTGCTTTAACAGTAAGAAGAGACAGACATAAAACCAGTTAAAATCGCATATGTAATATGAAAAAGGATTTAAAGGCTTTGTAGATAAGACTAAATGCATAAAATATGAACTATTTTTCTGTTTGTTTTGCTTTCATAGTGGGATCAAACTAGCAAGTATTTACTGAGGATTTCCCTAACGAGCGATCTCATACGCTAACAAGGCAATGTAACACAAGTAATAAAAGTATGAAGCGACTTTATACATATTTTAGTTTATATCTCTTAAACTACGGCACTGATGAGATGCAGATGCCCTGAGTAGAACACTGAATAAGCTAAATAAGTCATGCATTATGCACTTAATTATTTATAGATATACAAATCATCAAAAATCTATACATACATAAATTAGTATTATAAAGAGGAAACTTTTGTGTTTTTAACTGACTTATAAATGAGGGGATTATCAATTCGTACCTTTTTATCACAGAATTTTCGATAGGTTGAACTTATTTTGATGATCCTCTTGTTATTTGAAAGCCTAAGTAAAGTTATAGTGTCTCCCGTGTTTCCATTTGAATTTGGTCTAGTTCTGACAATTTAAAGGCAATTTTGAACGAAATCTATTGGACTGATTTAAAAAATATATTTCATTATATAAAGCTGTATCTTTGTTGAGTGACACAGGCTATGTTTTATTAAGTTTTTATCTCGGGGCAAGCAGGCCCAGGCCAAACTCAGGGATGAGTAGCTCCTAAAAATTGGACATAGAAAATTATAATAGTTTTAATTACTGCGCAAATAGATTTCAATACATATATATAAATAAAAATTAACCGCCAATTTGCTTCGCAAAGCCTAAAGCGCGATGGCTCCACCAATTCGGAAAATTTTAATTTCTAATGATTTTGTTGAGAACTAATGGAAAGTTCTTATGGAGGACTTACATACCATACATGTCCAAAGAATGTCTTTTTTTGTAGTAGGTCTTTTTCGTAGTAGGTAGATACGAATCACAATTATTTTGTGTTTCTTGTATCTATGTTAATGGTCTCTGCTTCCATTTAGTAAAGTTTAACATTGTAATAGTCTCTTAGGAAGTGAAGGTAATGCCTCTAAATGAACGCAAAGTATAAGCCGATTACTGTCTGGGACACGTGAATGAAGAAAATAATGTGGGAACGTGATAAACCACAGTGACAAGATCTGAAGCGGTTACAAATAACAGTTACAAAGAACAGATAAAAAATAATTGTGTAGCTAAAAAAATAAATTTATATCATGATAATTTAGGTCCATTTTAATTGTATACTTTTTCTTCCAGACAGATTTTAGACAATTATTGATAAACATACGTACATTTTTGTGTTCATAAGAAATATGCGTTTTTAAAAAATATGAAAAGTAATGTTTATAACGCCATATTTTATATTTGTCTTTTTGAAGTATATCATTGCTTCTGTAATGAACTTAATCAAATTTTTTATTACAAGATAATCACCGAAGGCATTGTAAGAAATATTAATATGTATTATACTTATATGTCACCAGTGATTTTATCCACACAATAATCACTTAATGCAGTAACAGGTTTCTCAACGTACGCGTATTAAGGCTATTATAATCCAAGTACAGTCGCTATGTAGAATAAAGTATTAGGGACAAAAATAAACAGAGCCTTAAGGTTGTTTTAATCATTTAAATATACGATACGTATGAATATATATGTTAATAAGCGAGATGTTGTCCCGTGTGGTGCTTTATTTTTTTTGTTTTTTTTTTTGAATATACTAAACATCTTCCCTTTGTTTTGAATGATATACATACAAACAATTAAATATTTAATACACTTGAATTTTATAAGAAATTAAAAGAAGAACGTTCTGGAGTATAAAGTTCTTTGAAAATGCCTTAGATTTTGAATACCAAAAACAAGATATTATGTTCACTAAGTCAGACATTTATAAAATTTGGATTACGTGTTTAGAATCCCTACTAATAATTTAAATGCGAGGTTACTCTGTCTGTATGTATGTCTGTCTGTTACGCTATCACGCCTAAACCACTGGACCAATTTTGATGAAATTTGGTATGGAGATAGAACTGAACTTCGAAAAGGACATAGGATTTTTCATCGTCAAAAAAGGACAGTAGGGGTTGTAATAGGGGATGAAAGTTCGTTATTGTCAACCCGATTTTGATCAAATTGATATAAAGATGGAGGTGAACTTGGTAGAAGAAATACTATACTTTCTAGAAGGTTTGATTTTAGGTCTAGAGTATGGGGAAGGACTAAGGAAGGCTATAGACGATGTCGCACGATATTGCCGAATGCCACGCGGGCGAAGCCACGGGTGGAGCTTGTATTAAATACATCCATATCTAATCGATAACCTTTCTATTTGAAATTGGATAAAAAAATGGTTATATATAATAACTTGCGGTCCGCCCCGGCTTCGCCCGTAGTGCATATATAGCTTATAGCCTTCCCCAATAAATGGGCTATCTAACACTGAAAGAATTTTTCAAATCGGACCAGTAGTTCCTGAAATTAGTGCGTTCAAACAAACAAACTCTTCAGCTTTATATTATTAGTATAGCAGCCTGTGATTAAATTAATTGTTATATTTCATGAATAAATAACATTATAAATCCATTCATGAGTAATTAATGCCAACCTATTATTCATATATCGGAGATATATATAGTTCATAGTATCGGAGAGCGATTTATTAATAGAAGAGCTGAAGCCTTATGTTTTCAATGTCACAACATTGCCATGCAAGCGACAACCCTAATAGGCCACAGATTAAACAAAGTAATTTTTAAATATGGGAGTAAAACACGTTTTTATATGAAATTCTTCTGGCTGGCAGAAACTCACATCCCTCAGATTGGCATGAAATAGTAGCATACGTATGCTACTCAGTTTCATGCGATGATGGGGGAGATACTTTTCCAATAGGACAACTGGGGTGAGGAATACCTGACCAATCTCAGTTTTCCTGTTGTGTACAGCACCCAAATCCAACAGCCTAAGAATTTATAAGTTCAATCTAGTAGTTCCCGATATTATTGCGTCCAAACAAACTCTTCATATTATTTATTTAGATTTTATTCCATCTAGTCAAATATAATCTCTGCGCTTAATATCGCTCGACGAATATGTCTCGAAGTGTTGAGCTTCGATAGAGTGCCAGCATGATAGATCGTTTTTAGATGATAATATTATATGCTTTGAATTTTACTAAGTTGCATAGAATTTTACTGGGAAACAATTTCTGTAGCACAGTGTGCAGATTATGCATATGTAATGTTAAGATATCTTATTCTTCATCTACGCTTATATAATATATAGAAATCTCTTATATATATGCGTGTCTGCACTAATATTATAGGAAACTTTCGTATTTTTGTACATTTGTAACGTTGTATCAAAAACTGGAAGACCGATTTAAAAAATTCTTTCATCATTGGAAAGCTGCAACTCCACTGAATGACATAGGCTATATATGTACCACGGGCGAAGTCGGGGCGAATAGCTAGTAACGAATAATTTCAAAAACTGCTTGTTCGATTTCTTACACTCTTTAATTCGAAAAATATAACTGGCTATTATGATTAAGTTACAATAACAAATTTTGACGTGACAACGTCTTAAATTAGGTTGCGGCTCGTAGTCACTCATGAAAAAACGTTACGATGAGTCACCGAACTATGATCGGTCCGCCGCGCGCGCAGCACTAGAGAATTAGGCGCATTGAATCGGCGCGTGCTTGTGTCTCTGTCTCTGTCTATTTAGTAAACAAAATATATTTTCTATAGTAATAATTTGTGCAATTCTTATTTTCATTCAATTCCTTGTTCCTATTGTGCAATTTAATAATATTCATATAAATAAATATTCTACTGAGAAAAAGACGTTGTCACGTAAAATCTTCGCCCGTAAAACCGACTTTACAGGCAACCATTTTTTGTTATTTATTATGTTGTATGATTGAAAATGTGGTTTTAAAATTGTTACCAATATATAATGTTATCCCTTTTTAATGTTTCATAAATAATGTCCAATATCTACATGTAAATTTCACTTAAAATTATTCGTGCGTTTTGAAGCTGTGTCGGGTATTATAAAGGTAAGAAATATGGCATAATTTTAACAAACTGTTCTACATTTAGTCTAACCACCGAAGGGACACAAATCGTATTAGTTATGGATGTAATTAGAGACCCAGAAAAGGATTATCCTAAAAAATTCCACCGCATCAAGAACTACGTGAAATATTAATAAAGGTAACGTGTGAAATCTCAGATCTTTTGCTCTAATTTCCTTAATTATTTTGCCATTAGAAAGCAACTTCTTTACCGAGCGAATAATAGGTTAATTTTTTAAACCGCTCGCCCACGGCTGGAATTAAATTAAGTGATATCCCATTACTTCGTGGCGTAGGCTACTCTGTCTGCATTGTACGAGAAGATATCTATGTAGGCAATTCTTTTTAGTTTGTTAAATTTTTTTAGCGAATGTTATGTTGTTATTAATATCTGTGGGTATTTGGCGCACTTTTTGCTCGCAGTTTGCTCAATACCAAAACGATAATTTTCTTCATTTCATGGGTACGTGAGTACTGAAGAAAAAAAAATGTGCGAAGCTTCATCTAAGCACTATTAGTACTATCTTATAATTAATTGAAATTCACCAGCATTTAGTCATTAACACATACGACACATACATTTAAAAGTAAGGCAACATAAGGCATAAATGACGAGATACATTTGTATTGCACAGGCATTTACATGTAATGTCGCGTATTCGTCGTCCTAAAATACCATGAAACATCTCTTTGAACAAGATGTGTAATATTTAGTTACAACCAGAACCTCACTATTTAAAACCAACGAGCGTATTAACAACTAGCGGTCCGCCCCGGCTTCGCCCGTGGTACATTTATAGCCTTATAGCCTTCTTCAATAAATGGGCTATGTAACAATGAAATGATTTTTCAAATCGGACCAGTAGTTCCTGACATTAGTGCGTTCAAACAAACAAAAAAACTATACAGCTTTATAACATTAGTATAATGACCGAGTCAAGAGTAGGAATACGTCACGTCGCAACAAGGGGCTACTGAAAATCAGCGCTGCGCATAACGCGTAGCACACGCTGAGTAGTTACCCTTTTTATCACCACACCGTTTAGTCATAAGTTCACATTTTAATTTTAATTAAACTGTGAACTGTGTGTGTAAATGTGGTGGTGCTAAATAAACATTATTTCTTTCTTTCTTTCTATCTTCTGTTGCTAAATCTTCAAACCAAAATTAAAAGGTAACACTAAATATTACAGGTAAATGCACTCGCTGTAAGTATTTCGAACAGGGCTTGGAGCATTTCCATGAATGTTATATCAAATAGAAATACTCTTATTTATGCCCACTAAGATTCTCAAATAAAAGTAAATTATCCGCTGATATTTATTTTATGTTAGATACGTTTTAAATAGAACTAAAATAAAATTTAACATAAATGGGAAACTGTTAAAATAACGCATTTATAAGTTCTATAAAAGTAGCTGTCTGCCAAAACTGTCCCGTGCCTGTCGTTGGACATAATTAACTTGCATATATTTGACTCTATTTGAAACCGGATATATGGTGTTTTGTATATTTCTGTTAGTTCGTAGAGTAAGGATACAGTTAAAAGGCTCTATATTCAATGTGATTCGATATTCTAATTAAAATCCCCAATTAATGAGGGCGATCAAAGCGAGGCCTATGGAGATCGCTTCGATTTGACTGAAATTTTTTGAATGCTCAACTTTATCCGCCTACCGAATAAATCCGCAAGCTGAAAGTAATATAATAGCATACGAGTTTGTACATTGATTCGTGATCTGTGGTTCTGTAATACTAAAATTCGAATAATACGCTACAAAATAACCAGCTTAACTTGTTACCAGTCGTAATAAATCTGTTGAAATATCAAATTACATTATTATTTCTGTAACCAATACTCTTGGTTGGTGATGCCTTCATTTAATAGAGAATTTTTTATTTGTTTTCCATATTTCGGTATGCTCCTTTTTATTCCTTACTTTATTATTGTTCCTTTCATTTTATTATTGTTTATATTTAATACCCATGATATATACTTACCTACTATATTAAACACTATACAACTGTGGAATAAGGAGTAAGTATAAAAAAACTCACTAAAAATATCTATTTGTATTTAGGCTGCCTGTTCGAGTGCTTTTATGGCATTAAATTCCAAGACCTATATCTACACCTACATCTCTCAAAACTGTGAAGGACGCACATTTCCTTTATTGATAAAAGCCTTTTCAGTTATTGTATTTACAAAAAAGGTCTACAATCGTTTAATTTAAATTAAATTCAGCTTTAAAAATAAGGCAACCAGACGGGCAAACGTGAAAAGCTAGCACGTACTTATCAATAGCCAACCCTCTTAGCGTAATTTAAGGGAAAAATTCACTCTCACATTGATTTTCAATATCGGAGCATAACCAATAACCATTATCACCGTTCATTGTAATCTACGGATTGGCTTCAATTCGGAAAATTCGGCTTCTTTGTACATCATATTGAAGATATTATAATGTTTCATCATAGTTATCACTTGATGACATACGCTTGTATAAACATTATTAATAAGAAGGTGTTTAATCATGCTTCCTTTTTGAAAACGGTTGCTTTGACTTCCTTGGACTTTAGCGAACGCGGTAAGATTTATCGCGGAAACATAAAAAATAAATGATAGTCGAAAGAATTATGCACTTATTAAATTTATTAATTCTATTGAAATGAAAGAAGGATAAGCGATTTACTGTTATATGCACATGAAACATGTCGGCCGAAAAGGTAGTGTAACTTCTATCTATTGTAAATACATAAGCTACAGATAGTTTAATAATCTAAAAAACCCTGTGTCATTTATTTCTTTGAATACATGATATAACACAACATGATACACGGATAGAAATATATGTAAGTGATCTGTGAATAAAGTGTATTAATAGACCCATTTGAATATAAAATATTCTTGTGCGAAACACCCAAAATCTACTGGATTAATATCAAAAGTTCTGTCACCATCAGAAAAGTGTATCTTCATTTAGTGATATTAATTATACAAGTATCACGAGCGAAGTCGTAAAGAATCGCTAGTAATCAAACTCTTAATCAATTTAAATTAGTTTAATTTATACCAATTAGGGACTAATTGTTATTCGTAAACATTTATCTTCATCTTAACATCGTTGAAACATACTATCAGCAAAGAATGAACTTTTGTTTATGATCTCAGAGTTTCATCGGAGAAATTCTTTCGTAACTTTATCGTGTTCAAGTTATTTCTGGAATAAATTTTATAATTAAAGCTAGTACTGATTTTCAAATAGGTCGTCGATTTTTTGTTCTTGAGAAGTTCCGATGATAATTAATTTCAAAAATAATAATACGAGAATTCAAGTGAAGTTATTTTTTCGAGAAATTAGAAGTTCCGATGATAATTAATTTCAAAAATAATAAATACGAGAATTCACGCGAATTTATTATCTTTACGAGAAATTATTTGGATTTATTTATTTAGCTACATTGCTGCTAGGTAAGGTTACATATACGAGGGTCTGAATAAATTTGGAACTTAACAAACAAATATTGAAGTCATAGGTTATGATAAGACTAGATAGTAATTATTTGCTACATAAATCAACAAACGAAACGAAGTTCAATAAAAAAATAAATTTTATAAAGTTTTGAAACCAACGTTTATATGCTATATAATATGCTACGGAAAATTTAATTTATAATTAGTAGAACAATAAATAAAAATTCTTTCATTTAGCAGCAAATATAACCTAGCCAAGATATCGGTAATAAGCCTTTGAATTTTGTATACTTATTTATACTGCTATCGTAATGTACTTAGCTATAAGGTTAAGTGTTTTATTTAATAAACGAATTTGAAATTTAATAAATAATAAATTCTTGATAATTAAATAAAATGCAATGAATTAGATAGCTTTGAATACTATCGGGTAATGTGTATAAAATCGTCTCAATGACAGTAAAGTTTCCATTTAGTCAGTAGCCTAATGTTCATTTGGAGTCTGATATAACTCAGCGCCTGCACCCGGAGGACCTTGGGACCAAATGTTTAAAAAATAAATATGCATACAAGATAGCTATTATTTTTTTAATACTTTATAACTTTACCTAAACCTAACGTTAAACACGTTAGGTTAATTATATTGTCAAATTTAGAGTGCACGATTTATAAATCGAGGCTCAATCAAATAAATTGGATGGTTATTAACACGAAGACTCGAGATGATTTCGATATCTCTTAAATCAGATAATCGCGTTAAATCCAATTTCTTGAGAGATACATCTCTCTGAAACAAGTACCAAACGCTATCGAAAAAATTGGATTAAATGCCATTGAAATATGTTCAAAGATTTTCAAGGTACGTGATTCAATTTAATTATGGTTTGTTTTAAAAATATTTAATTCATATCGCTACAAATGTTTCAATGAAATTTTTTATTCGTACGATTTCATTAAAAAATTATATGATATTACCAGCTCGATTTATGCGAAAAAGCCTATACAGTGTCTGGGATTCTGTTTATTGCATCATTTAAAACTCAAAGTATCACTTATACATATGTATTAAAATATAAAATTTTCATAATTGGAAAAGGGCAACTACAGAGTTTCTTGCCGGCTCTTCTATGTAGGAACTACTATGCTATTGTTATATTCCATGTATCCCATATATATGTTAACTTAAACTATATATAGCACTTTAAAAATATAGATTTTAAAATAACCTAGAATATGACGAATTATTTGATTAAACATCCCATTCCCGCACATATTAATTATAAACACATAATACAGCTAAATGGCTGTAGATAATAGCTAATGATAAATTAATAATCTCCATTTATTTAATTAACTGTTATACTCTATTAGAGGGAACGCATTAAAACATAATGTTCTCGTTTTGATACTATACAGAAGATGTTATAACTATTTTTAATTAGAACTAAACCGTATTTAAGTCGTCAGAACTAGCCGAAATTAAAACGAGTCCACACGAAAAGCACTTGCTTTTAAAAAAAAGAAATATAAAAATCGTTTCACCCAGCCGAAATTTCTGAGGCAACAAACTCAAAAAATGCCGATAAATTGGTCTCTTTTTTTAAAGTCGGTTAAAAGTCGAGCGTTATTTTCCTAACTCAACACAAAATATGTATTTTTACGGTTAATAGAGATTGTGTAATATCAGTCATATACAGCTTGTCGTCCACAACGGGAGAGTAAATTTATCTTAGCCATGGATCTCACTTTGAACTTTTCGGTAATGGTTAAAGTTGTACGAGTGAATTATTTGAAAAGTACAAGATAGTACGTATAAATATCATGCATGAAATCCCGAGAAAAGCAAAACGATCTCAGAAGTATTTCTGAGATTGTGCTGCTAGCAACGCCAATATTAAGAAACAAATAAACAAGCGCTAGGAATCACCTAATATCCTCCGTAATTTCCATCCAATCGAAGCTCAATAGTTCTATTAAACTAAATAGTCTGATGTAACCCTAAAATCGCACTCGGGGATTACATGTGCTATGATTGCATATCAAGCAAACTTTTCAGCGACGGACTTTATCACGGGGCGCTAGAGCTCATATTCCGCTGCATTTGCGTAATTACTTTGGCAGAATTTTCCATTAATACGATGACATTACTAAGCGCGGAAATACTTTCACTCTCATTTCCTGAATCTGGCGAAACCACATTTTGATGTAGGTATTTCTTTTAGAGTGCTAACGGAAGGATGACTCACCTAATACACCTAATATTTTCTATGAGAATGTATTTGGATAGTTCATTCTAGTTATGTCCGGGAAATACGTGAAATAAAATTTTCCTGTAACGATATATTTTGTATTTATATTATCTGTGCTTCAGAAATTATGAAACGATTTTCGTGAAATTTAGTATGCAAGTCTTCCAAGGGCAATCGATCTAGCTAGATTCTTTAGAAAACAAAAATACCGAGCAAAACTTGGTTATCCTGTTATACTATTTAAAGTTACAAACTCATATTAATTAAGAAGATCTTAGATTTTATAATACGAGCGTGTATTTCGTGTGACGATAATTAGATATATTATTCGTATTACATACCATAATTATCTATAATGTATTATATCTAATAATTTTAAAGTTGTTTATTAAAAATTGTTTAAAAATAGTAACAGTGGCTTAATAAACGTTT
Organism: Zerene cesonia; assembly: GCF_012273895.1. Taxonomy (NCBI): domain Eukaryota; kingdom Metazoa; phylum Arthropoda; class Insecta; order Lepidoptera; family Pieridae; genus Zerene; species Zerene cesonia. The sequence continues at coordinate 628,958 of NC_052122.1, read as the reverse complement.
TCGGTAGGACGTTGCCGACCTAACTTTGCGTAAGCTCAAGACCAAGACAGACGTAAGTTTCTTACAGTTTGCAAGTATTACATTAATTATATATAGATTTTTTAGAGTGATTCTTAATGTTTATTATAGTAAGTAGTTAGACCACATTACGAAATTTTCAAAATTAAATACTCGAAAAGCGAAGACGCATATCGAAACGTTATTACTGAATGTATCAGTTGTTTTTTATTTGTAATAAAATAATTTTTTTATGTTAATATAAACAAGTATTGTTAAAAAAAATAATTGTTTATATTAACATAGTATACTTTACAATGCGTAGATACTAGACGATCGGCCATTCTAAGATCTGTGTGTGATTTGTTATCGGTTATTAAAATTATACCAATATAAATATCAGCAACATAAACAATAATAACTGTACATTTATAAAAACATTCATTTCAACCCTATTTCCCTTGCTATATTCTCCGAATTTAATTACAAACTTTCAATATGAAAACTCGCACTACTTCAGTGTAACTAAGATTTTTATTATCAAACTTATCGATACACGTTCGAACAAATTACGAGTCTTATACGTATAAGTTTGTGAACCCGATTGCTGTAAAGTTTGGGAATGATACAGTCCCAAATTAACTTACGCGCAGTTTTGACCTACTACCAAAATGAGGGTTATGTTTTTGTAGAACAAACTTAAACCGCTGATTCATTTAGTTAGTTGTATTAATATGTATTTACAGAATTAGTTATGAATATTCAATTACGTAACTAGGATTATAATGGAACGGTGTATTAAAATGAATCTTATAAATTTGAACTATTTATAAAAAAGTATTAATTATTCAGTGTTATGAAATAAATAACATGGCCTATATGTAAGTATTTTATTAAAGTATCAATATGATACGCGCACGGCTTTTATAGACATCATTTTGTTCATAAGTGACCCTTTTTGGCATCACGCCTATTCGTTCTTTATCAGTAGTCAGTACTGTTTATAATAATTATGTAATTTAACGAGAAATAAATGCTTTATTATCTACATATTGCATAGCTTTCGTATATTATTTCTTAAGATTGACCATTTGATTATTGATTAAGATGTTTTATTGTAAAATTATAATATGTAATTGATTAATAACAATGTAGTTTAAATAATCGTGTCGATCGTTTGAAAAATAATCAAGCTATTAATGTACATTTAGAAAATATACAAAATATACAACGAATACATAAACCTCAGGCGTTTTTGGGAGCTTTGATAAAAAGCGATAACGTTAAATATTTATTCAACCAGGCATTAAAAACGCTTTGAATCTTTATAATTCATAGACAGTATTTACTACCGAATGTCAGTTTCTAAAAAAAATATGACTGACTATTTAGTAGATTGACTTTACTTGCTCATTTGTTAGATAACAAAACAGTTGGCACAATGTGTTAAATTTCTCCTGATTTCAAACACGCAGGGTTTCAAAGCTGAAGGTAACAATATGGTATTATTGCAAAATTTGTTGCAAGCGCAAATACGACACTCGCTTTACGCCTGACCGCCTGCATTCCCCTTTTTAATTGCGTGTTCCAACCACTGACGACGGTTTTTTTCGTTCTGCTATTGTTTCATGTTGATCGGAAAATACACGTTTGTGAAAGATTCTTTGCATCCAACAATTCTTTTTGATTGTTTACCTCCTCTTAGTCGAGGGAATCGCTACATGCACATTTGGGTGGACTCGGTCATACTGTGTCAGTATCCTCTTGTTTTTGCTCCGAAAATATTTTTTGTATATTTAATGAATTATATGTACTGTACGATTATTTATTTTATTGGTTTGTTAGTTAAAATTGATATTATGAATAACAATTTGCGAATTGTACTCCCGTGGGATTTAAACTCTGCTAATATGATATAGGATACTTGTTAACTCTTAAACTAATATTAAATTTGAATTATGTTTTGGTTATATTTAAAGTATACAGTCTTTGATTTTTTGCATAACATACGTGTTAAATTGATAAGCTATTCGAAGTAAAACTGTATTTAAAATTCAGCAGGCTTCGCCTGAAGTTGATTCCCAGTTTATATAACGTCTGAGCACCCTAAAATAAATAAGAAACTGTACACAAAACTACTTCGTTTAAAGGCTTCAAACTTGGTAAGTTCTTGGGCGCGACAAAAGAGGTCGTATCGCATTATTTTTGAGGCTTACCTAGAAAATTCTTAAGTTCATAATTTTGTCAGAATTCATTATCAAAATTACTGGAATTTGTTTTTGTTAAAAAAAAAAAACAATATTTGTTGAAGAATCGTAATTAATTCTTTCTAATATTAAACGCGAAATTTTATAAGTTGGATGGTTTTTTTATTCTGATAATTCTAAACTAAAAATAAAACTTTGTGTAGTTAACAGTATAAAGCTGTTGTGATGGTGATTGGACGATTTTATGATCATTAGTGGTGTTTTTCACGCAAAAACTACTAAGATAACCTTATGGTTATCTTACAGGTTACATTTTATAATGTATGTCATAATTTCATAATTGTTTGGATTATAGCTCTGTATAATATGATATACCTACCTAATATTGCTAATATATCTACTTTGAAGATGGTTCTCCGAGAGTTATTCGTCACCTAAGGCAATATTTATATATTCGCTTGTATTTAATATTGATGTTTATAATATTACTTAATGTATATTTAATGAAAAAGTATTTGAAATGTTGAGAACAAATTGAATGTCGTATTATAACTCTCATTCAATTCCGATTCGCCTAACATTAAAAGTGGTTTTTTACCAAAAAATTGAGGTTTTAGGACTCGAGCCTACCACTTGTTCTAGCTTTTCGAGTGGCACTAGAAATCCAGACTAATTAGAATGCTCAAACCCATGTGCCCATATTACTACTTTGTTTCTCTCGAATTATCGTACTTTCTTACTTTAATGAGGGGTGATTATTTGAAATTGCTACTTGTTAAAAGTCGTATAACTTATTAAGATTTATCTTTATCGTAAGTTTGTAAAGTTAAGTGTAAGTGCCAAATAACAAAAACAGAACCTTATGGATTCGTAATGTTTGTCTGTCTGTCCGTCCTTATCCCGAAACCGTAAGAACTATGCTCTTAAAAATTGGCATGTAGATGTATTCTATTCTTCTATTTTCAATATCTATATTCATCAAACCCATAGTTTCAACAACCACATGGTATGGTGGATATAATATTTATGGTCTCAAAAAATTATATTGCGGTTTACGATATTCGAAACTGAATAGTTTGAGACATTTAAGTAGTACAACGCCTCGCTAACTACTAAAATAATAGAGTAATAGAACTAAAAAAAGAATCGATGTGTCTATGTAAACTTCTACTAAGAATTGGTTTGAACGACATCTAGTGAGTAGATTTGTCCGTTATAAGTCGTGAGCCGCAATTGTTGCTACGGAATCCTTCATGAGCGTGTCCGCACATTTATTATTTCATTGAAATCCACGCGAAAATAATCTAAATATTAATAGGCCCAATGAGATCTAAATGTTATGTGTATTTGAGATAAAAAGCGTTTTTTTTTTAATATTTTGCTTAAACTTATATTACATAAACATATTTTATGATATTTTTTTATAGCAATTAAAATGAACACAAACTATTTGAAATCACTTTAATAAAGTTTGTTCGTCAATCACGCTGAAACTACTTAAGGAATTTTGATGAAATTTACTGTACCGACAGGGTATGACCTGACTTGATATGGGTGATAGGTTACTTTTTATCCCGATTATATAGCCCCTTGGAATAAAACTGAAATCTTGATATCCGGGCGGAGCCGGGACGAGCGCCTAGTAAAGTAAGTTTTGTGATAAATGAAAAGTTTCCAATGCTATAAAACTAAAAAAAAAATGTGTCATAATTTCCATATTGAAATAATCGTCGAATGGAAAGATAAATTATTTGGAGTAAAGAATTTCTTATTTAAAGCACTAAGCCATTATCAGACGGATGGAACATGTTAAAATTTTGTAGGTAGATAGATGGAATTGATTGAACTATGTTACATATATTACATATTTCGCATAGAGTAATAGTATTCAATTTAAAAAAAAAGTTTTAAACGGCGGGGAACGCGTATTTACCAGTTATATTATCGCAGTCACAAAATATATGTTTCAACCTTGCGGGTAAGCGCACTTTTAAAAAATTCTTTTTTTTTTTATTGGCAGATAGAATATATAAACTCGTGTATCTCCAGCACATGGCAACATAACCCGAAATATAGCACCGATGGGACCTCCATGAAGGCCTTTATTTGACCTTGACTAATATAATACTCATATTTTATTCGTATAAATATTATATGACTAACGCACGTTAAAAAGTGATGTATAAAGCATAGCATATGGATGCATTTGAAATCTGATTTACTAAATATCTACAACTATCAATTTTAATAACCTTTTTGTCCGAAAGCACCACCAATTTTATTATTAGTAACAAGGACGACTTTTGAAAATTCTTACTTTTATCATCCTCCGTCTTCATATGTCCAAAGACATCTGTATTTGTGGACTGAACGTCTGAACACTGAATTCAAGTTTAACTGCTTTGTAATAAGTTTGTAACTAGGGAAAGACAATGAGGTATATTTCTTGAACCTTTATAAATTATAAACTGTTTTCGCAAATCCGCGGCACGTTTATTTAAACCAAAGAACAATTTGGGATCAAAATGACATCTGTAAGGGACCCAAACAGTCAACATATCGCATTTAATTACTAATGTTAAAAAGGTTTACATTTGTTTTGGGCAAAAGTCGATGTCATAACAAACTGTCGAATAATAAAATCTTATTGTTATTTAATTGGTTGTGTATTTTATTTCATTGCAACTTTTAACCATTGCGACAATTTTTATATATACTACTGAATCATATATCTACTACTATATTTTCGCTCACAGGATTTCCGGGATAAAGACTATGTCCAAAGGTCATCTAAATCGGTTGGGTGGTTTTATTTGGATGGTGGATTGACAGAATACATTTATGTGTAGAATAATATTTAATCCATAAATTAAAATTTATTAAGAAAATGCTCTTACTATAAACAACATGTTGTTTACAATATCTGAAAGATGTCAATAATTAGAATATTATGACTAAATCCTACTCCCTTTATAAACACGAAAGTTATTAAGTATGCATGAGTGGATGTTTGTTACTCTTTTACGTGATAATTAATGAAAATTTAAAAGCATACATATCAGAATAAGGTATTATAAGCTATATAAATACTTGCCATTGCCCGTGGGTACGTCCGCGGTCGCGCTTGTACTTATCCGCGCCGCGTAGCTTGTCCTACTAATATTATAAATCCGAAAGTTTGTAAGGATCTGTGTGTATTTGTTACTCTTTCACGCAAAAACATCTCGATTCCAATGAAATTTGGTACGTAGACAGTTGGACAATTGGAATAACATATAGGCAACTTTTTATTCCGATATTCCTTTACCCGCGTTAGTCCGTATAATTATAATTATACGGACTAACGCGGGTATAATTATATCGTATAATTATTACGTGGGTGAAGCATGAAACCGCGGGGCGCAGCTAGTACTATACAAAACAGTTAGTCGCTTCCCACTGTCTGTCATTACGCCACGGAATTTAATTAGATTTTTTAATAGATAGAGTGATTCAAGAGATACGGTTATATTATGTCTATGTATAGAAAATTTCTCCCCGTGAAAATAGGGCAGATCGCTAGTTTATATATTCATTTTATAACATAGACTTCTAAATCGCGAAACAATGCCATTACATAGTATTTTCGTGTGTTTGATTTTACGCGAGTATTATACATTTAGAAATTAAAAACTTTTTAACGAATTTTAAACGCGATTTATTCATTATATTATTAACCTGAGCGTGGTCACGCTCGCTGAAAAGTGTTCGAAACGGCTCGTTTAAAATCCGTTAAAAAGTTTTTAATTTCTAAATGCCATTACAGTTAGGACGTATCTCGGGCTAAGCAACAGTATGACCACGAGCGATCATTACCTAATTCTATAGAGCGATTAAAACCATCGACCTTCGAGCAGGCTTCCATAGTGTTGACAAATAGGTCATGTCGAATCCAGAGGTAATTTGTAACAGACGGGGGCTATATTTTGAAGGGGCGTGTTCACCCTCCACCCCTTTACGACAAACAGCTCTTTTAATAAGAACGGTTAAGGAATTGATACGATGTTTGGGACAGCTGTTCGGCTGTCAGTTTTGTTCTTTTGTGGTGCATTTTTAAGCGCTTATTATAATTTAAAAACATTGATCTTTTGACAAATTTTCATAGTATTATAATTCAATAATAAATTGTATAATGGCTTTATGCTGTATTCAGGTTGATGTTTTTATGATAGAACTATTTTTATACAAGTAATAACTCATATACTTCCTTCGATAATATTGAAAATGTATTTTAAATTTATTTTCATGAATTTATTCATTTTTTTTCAATAAATTAGTGTAACAATTCATAAACATAAAAAAAAACACTTACGACAAGATTCCTCCTGGATGGTTTGAGACAGCTAGTGTGCAATAAAATTTGATGTATATTAAGGTTTTCTAAAAGCATACGCTAGTCAATTAATTAAATATTCTTAAATTTTTTTACTATCATGTTATAAAATTATATACTTTTCTTATTATATAAAATAACAAATAGTAATAACAAAATTAATATATCTTTATGTACAATTCGAAATGCATTACACACTTATGCATAGACATTCCCAAAATAGACAGGGTTTATGATAACTGCTTATTCAAGCAATGCTAGTATTCAAATTAAAGATAATTGTTTGCAGCATACTTAATAACAAATAATTACATCGTTTACGAGACAGCTATACAGACAGTGGCGATTGATTTCCTTCGACCACTCGCTGCTTTAAATGCAAAATCTGAGGATTCGCCTGTCAGTTTGCTGGTGTTTTGTCGGAGTATTTATCAGTAGAAATGTTTTATTAATTTAATGCGTACTCCGAGTTTCGAGTTTGGAGGAATAGGATTTAATTTACAAAGGAGGGGAGACAGTTTGTTCATTATGTTTACTTTTCGAAGCTCTTAATCAATTTTAGCTAATTTTCTACTATTAAGTGCCATCTATTTATTAATGGTTCAAATAAAAGACTGACTACGAAACCGTTTAGTGGCGTACTAAATAATCTTTTCAGTATACCTATATAAGCATGCATGCATGCATCGCGCGTGGCACTATTATTAACATTTTATTTTACATATGTTTATAAAATACATTATTTGTTTTATAAAAAATAATTGAATACAATGTCTTTTTAAAAGCAACATTTATCAACCATCGTTTAATCGGCAAAGGTCGTTCAAAGGGAAAGTCGTCACTTTCGGGAGACCTCTCCCAGTGACCATGCTTTCTTTTCACCCATAAATGGTCTTCTACTGTAAGTAAACTCAAAAAGACACCAAAAACAATTTTCACAGAAATCACAACAAGTAATAAACAGTAATAACTTTGTTTATTGAAAAACTATTTCAGGCTGATGGCTTTTTAGTGTGACTAAAATAGACACTGATAATTATTGTAGTACTTTATTTATTTTTAATGTTTTGATTTTAGGCAAAAAGAACGTTAAATGTTCCGATAATTTGGTGGTTTAATGAAAACCCTGTTTTCTTATATAATATCAATGTCAAATACCAAATCTTACGTTTGCAGTCGATTCAATTCATTTTTACACGCTTTTCATTAGCTTCACCTGTATGTTTGTTTGTAACCGACTTCTTTGGGCGCGATTTTGACCCACTTTAAACGGCCAGATTTCGTTCAAACTTTGTAGATTTATTGAGGACCGATGACAATAACTAATTTGATAAAATTATTCCAGTTTTCAATTTGCAAAATATGATTTTTGTCAAAGCGTGTTTTTTAGTTTTTAATTATTATTTTATATTTTAATTATTTTAAATATTTTGTTCCTGTGAGTATAATACATCTAATGACAAAAGCTTCCACATTTAAAATCAACGCTGTCGTTATACCTAATAATACGTCACCACGACACAATGAAATAACTTTGTTAATATTGAATGCTTTAGGGATCCCTTTCAGGTATTAAATGATTTGCTAAGCGCAAATCATTTAAACTGCAATAACATACAGGCAACTTTTTTCCGACTTTCCTACGGGACACGGACTTATGCGTGAAACCGCGGGGCGCAGTTATTTAAATCATAAGTCTAAAAATTCTTCAAATAACATTCCGGGAAAACAGCTTAAAAACATTCATTTGTCTACATAAAAATAAACAAAATCTTTGAATAAAACTTTCAAGTAACAGTGGCACGGACATTTTAAACAAAACACAAACATGTCGAATTACTGTACGAGACAGTTACAAAAGCACCTTTCAACATAAAATTATACAACGTGTCATCGGTTCGGAACACAGTTTCTACAGACACGAGCCAACATGCTCAAATATCTGTACCAATTACAAGAATTCCTTGTTGAAATATCCTTAACTAATTAGGAACAAAACGTAATGAGTTTGCTACGGAACCGTCAGCCAGCAAGCGACTCACGCTTACGTGAGTGTCATAGTAAATTACACACGTTTCTTATTCAGTAAATTACCCCGGTCGGACACAATCGAGCGTCCAATGCATTAATACTTATTGATCGACGCCTCCAAAAAACTTTCATTAGCTTTTTACTGTAGAATTTTTGTTGAATTCATGCTGTCTATAGTGTCCATAGTCGACGTAAACGTGCGATTTGCGATTATTTTTTTGTTACATAATTTTTGATTTGATTTTATTGCGAAATGCAGGAATCGAGCAGCTTGCACCAGGAAACCTTGCACCGGGAAAGATACTACGATGTTTATGAAATAATTCGATGTTTAAGTCATCAAGTCTTACCCCTGTAAAAATCACCAGCTCGGTTGCCCGATATAGTACAAAAAATTATTGTAATTTAACTAATGATTATTGGGTTCTGTCAATAGATTATTAAACATAGTTAGATAAGCCGAAAAAAAGCAGAAAGAAGAATAATGAAACCGGCTTGTATAACTTATATAATATTAATATGAAATGCCATTGTTTGCAGTCGATTTTATCGTACTGGTCTCTATACTTACTTCCTAAATGGCTGAAAGTACGAATTTTGGAGAGAGCGTTCAGAAGGTAACCTTTGAGATGGTCAAAATTTTTTAAGTACATATAATAATTTACATTTTCAACAGAGGTAAAAGGAAGACATGCACATATTTGTCACAGTCAGAATCCTATACAAACACAACTAAACTGGGAATTCTCTCTTCAATGCATATTTCAGAAACCACGGCGTGAATTTGTCATATTTCCTATTTCACGTTACATGTCCTTTACGTAACGTATCTTTAAAAATATTTCTAGTAAACCGTACTTAGTGGGCGGGCACTTTTCAAACTGCATTACGGCGGGATTCGTAGGAATTCACTCAATATTCGTGGAAGCTTACTACGCTGTAGCCAACACGTTTTACACAGTTCCGATTGTTGATCGATACATGTATAAAATCGTACATAACGGTTTAAATAATAAGATGTTTTGTATAATTTCTGTGATTTATAAATATCATCAAGACGCAAAAGAATACGCTTGAACATTGATAACATTAACATATGTATTTAAATATTAATTATTAGCATTTGTTGCAAATCAGATAAAACACACACTGAAAAATTTGTAGTTTTTTTAGCTTATTGAATTGTCCTTTGTGTTTTTGTAACTTTCATTATATTGTACTACTTGCGCCCGTAAGTGTAAGTCCGTATCCCGTAGGTATATCGGAATAAAAAGTTGCCTATATTTCATTTCAGTTGTTCAGCTGTCTACGTATTAAATTTCATTGCAATCGGTTGAGTAGCTTTGCGTGAAAGAGTAACACACACGCACATCCTTACAAACTTTCGCATTGTTAATATTAGTAGGATTTTGAGTACGTAATTATTATATTATATTTAATAATCAAGAAAGATTTAGCAACTTGATGAATACAAGAATTTCAAGAATGCCTGGCGTGGATTACCAATTAATATTTATTTAATAAATGTTCAATTATACTTATTTAATCAGTGTTCTTAAGATTCCGTGTAAATTTCCTTTAAACAAGTTTCCAGAATCGTCTGACAGTATCTGTTTTAGGACAAAGAGGTAAATAGCCTTTCTGACTCCCAGCTATTGAAACCTTAGATCACGTAGAATAGTAATGCAGAGGACAATATAACCTTGCCCTTTAAGGGTAGGCATTACGATAAAGACGCCCCGAAGATTATGTAATATTGTCTCATTGGATTTACAACATAACTAAGATATGATACATTAAATACAGCTTTACTTACAAAAAGCAAATTATTATTTACAGGTTATTTTTTAAATCACTAAGGATCACAAATATTTAAATCAAAAGTGTAATTTTGTGAGTTTTCCGAATGAACAAAATACGAATTTAATTAGAATTATGTAAAAATAAAGAGTTATTCCTACGATCCATTTTTCTGGTTGCAGAATTATGAAAGTTGAACGTCTCTTGGCTTCAATCTTCTACGTGGCTTGTTCCTACAAACTAGTCTGTATAATTTATTTGTTTCCAAATCATTTGTAGTCAGTAGATTACTTTTATTGAATAGTTGTTTGTTCAGAATTTAGTTACCTTATGCAGAAAATGAATTATTTAACAATTCATATGTATAGAAAATGTTTCTTTATAACACACATTTTATTTTCATATTTTATTATAGTTTCTTATTTTCCACTTTAAAGTATCGTAAGTTTTCAGTTAATTACGTTTCTATTTAGTATCTGTGGTGAAACACAGTTCAGGATTTGCAACATGGCTTGCAAAGAACATTAACAAACATTATAAAGTAATGCTGAAGCTATCCAGTAAAAGTTTTGATTGCGGCGACATCTTCGCGTTCACGAGATTCTTAAAGTTTACACCTGTCTCAGTTTACTCAGAATCATAACTCTGCTCAACTATTTATATCTTTAACAAGATAACTGCTGATGTTCATTTTCTTGTTATTTGTACTTTGACTAAACTATGAGATCACTGTTGAGATAAATTTGAGGTGGGATAAAAATTTGCTAACTTGGAGAGAACATTTTGTTGTGAACATTTTGTAGTTGTGATTGTGTTTGATTTGATTTTATGGTTCAGTTGACATTAGTCGGGTTTATTATTACAATATTTTTTTTTGTAAAAAATCTTTTCTACAAAAAATGTCATCGACTAGATGTCCTTAATATGGCAAAATAACAACAATTTCCAATATTAAACAGAAAAAAAGAATCACGTCAATGAGATGAAAACAAACCAACAAAATAAAAAAGTACGTTTTGCATTTCTTGGGGCGTTGGTTAAAAAAAGATTATGATGCAGGTTATTTACTATTTTACCCCAGCTCCACTCAGATAGAAAACTTTTTAATTTATTTTGTTAATATCCAAAATTAAGCAACGATAAATAAAACAAATAATTCAAATCAGTTATAAGTGATGTAACACACGACTTTCTTATAAACAGTGAGATTAAAAAAAAATTGTATTTCGACACTTTTCAGGTGTAAGGGATAAGGAAAAGATTGACGGTGGGAATAAAGGAATGGAACGGGAAGGGCGAACAAATGGATACTTACCTCCGGCTCCCTCACTCACCAAACGAGATTAATATATAGAATAAATTTAGTGTAAGTCTTACATGGCATTGTACCACAATTAAGTGAAATATAAGCCTAGTGCCATCCTGTGACCTACTTGCAAAACATTTGTCACGTCTCAAATTGTTTTGTATGTTTGTTGCATTTGTCAAGCAATGAGTAGATATGACTGACAATTCCCTTGGCTACGTTTCGTTGCGAATACAATTTAGTTAGTAATAGTGTTTTTATTTATATGTTCCGGAGGCAAACTTTTAAGTTTCTTCAAATGCGTCGTAAATGTTATCATGTTTACCTTGAGATTGGGGATGAATTGTATTCGAAATTGAGGTAATTCGCTATGGTAACATGTGCTTAGTGATATTTTCCAGACTCTATGTAATTACATATTAACCCCACAAAGGAATCTGAGTAAAAGAAAAATATAAACAGTCCCAGGGATTTGCTCCTATATTTGGTTGCTGGTGACATGGGATTTCGGGGATGAAAACGATCCCACGTCCTTTCTCCATTATCAAACTACATCTGTATCAAATTTCATCCATATGTTTGAGGTGTAGAATAGGAGGCATATAGACAGAGTAATTTTCGCAATTATAAAGTTAGTTCGGATATTTTCATTCCATATCAGCATGAAGCATACCAATACAAGGGAAGTGAAAGTTAAACACATTTAATGTTAAGCACATTCAAAACGTTAGCACAAGCTTGCACATTTGATACACCTATCCGAAATACGTGACTCGACATATTGCAAATGCGATTAGCGGTTAATTGTTTAGAAGGCAACTTTTAATCGCGACACTAAAACACCTGGAGTCTACGATAGCTTTAATGGAGCGTGCTTGGAGTTTACGAATTTGTTAAATACTGGAACTGGAGGTCCGTAAGTGAGCCAGCAGTGGGATCTATAGCCTATTCGTCTGAGTCGTTTTTTGCGTTAACGAGTCGGCGATACGGGAGCAATATATTTCGACACTTCGCCAATATTTTAGGTGTACTATGAAATGGTTATCCAGATAGATAGGCTGTTCTGAATCGGTTATGTATCGATTGTTACGTTTAAGTTTTCAAAATTATGAGTAAATGCAGCGTGAAACATATAGTTGTATTTGTTTAATGTATTAGATTTAGATCATTTTAATGTTATCGTGTATCATATAAGTTTAGTGATTTGCAGTATAATCTGTCAACATCGTTATATTATACTAGCTGCTCACCCCGGTTCCGGTCGGGTTTATCGTAATTAAAAAAATATTATCCTATCTATTTAGTTGAAACAAAACTGCACATGGTGTGCAAATTTGATTAAAATTGGTTGAGTAGTTTAGGAGTACATCGCAGACAAATTAAACAACACGTAATTTATATATATATTAAGGAGATTTACTTTCTACTTCTGCAATCTTATGACTTAAGCTTTTAAAAAAATTAAATAAAATACTTAGTCATTTTAATCCTTCAAATTGTCAGAACTAAAGCTAATTAAAACATATCATAAAAATCAGTTCACCCAGTAAAATTTATGAGGAAACAAACACAATAAAAATACAATCTCACATTTTTAAGTCGATTGAAATAAAAAAGTATTCAAAAAAATGTTGATACATAAATACTTATGATATCGAATAAAAATTTGCTTTTCTGACACAGAAAGGCGTCATCTACCTAATAACATATAGGGAACTTTAATTCAATTGACCTACTATATATTAATATTGACGAATCACATCCTGTCAGCAAATACCTACCTATTGGCGTTCAAATTATAAAAAACTTCATACTACAAATAACCATTTTAAATTGATATCTTCCACAATTTATTAGCGAAGTATCGCTACGCAACAACCGACTGATAGGCGTGAAATATTATTTTAACGGTGCAAAATTTTAGTGACGTTGTATATAACGTTGATTGTGAAATTTGCTTCGTGTGTTTGCGGTATATTTGTTGTAAAAATAATACAAAATTAAACATTGCTTGTTTACGCTGAGCAATACTTAGAATCGTATTGTGACGCATTAGTGAAATATGATGTTTCAATATCGTTATTAGTCTAACTAATTCGCTTTATTTCTAGCGCATAACACATGAAAGGCGGAGTTTTACACATCCATACATTTTGTTTTTTGAGTTGGGAGATCTTGCATTGAACCCACGGCCCCCGAGGAAGGAGCCGTGGGTTGTGTTGGATTCCAACCGCCTAAGCCCCACTGTGTTCCGTCGAGCCGCTTTAGTGAAGGGCCACGGGAGCTGGCAAACCCAAGGGCATACATAGTTTATTTTATACATCAATTTATCAATAATCGGATGTTTGACATTATGTAAAATCAAACACAAGAAAATACTATTATGTATCATCTACATAATATTATTACTGTATATAGGTTCATCAATTTGTGTCAGATCGTTCACTCCTCGTACTGCGAGGACACATGCATCGTTGTTTTCGTATTACAATGTAGATTTGTCAAAATAATCTTTCATGCACTATGTGCAGTGGAATGCAGAGAACGTAGAATTTCGACCGCGTGACCCTAATTGTAACTAAGCTATGTGCTATGTATATCACGTGTCAGAGTTGATACTAAGAAACCCCAGTCATTTCCAAGGTATTACTTGTGTCGTTAAATTTTAACGTATATCAACGTATTTCAAGATTGAAAGGCTGTCCTTAGCCGCATTTGGCGCGGCGCCAAGTTTTTCGAGGGTGCAGTCGAGATATGTATCCATTGGCAAGAAAGTGTACCGCCCTGTACTTCCTTCACGTTGAACGAGTTCATTCGATGAATTTTGCATTTAAAGATACGTATTGCTTTTGAATTTTAAGCGAACTCTTTAAAGAGAGAATAGATCTTGTCTTGATTTCATTTATTTCGAGGACGGTTGACTAAGTGGTTTTACTGTATAACTATTAATGAATGAAATAAAAAAAAAAAAACTGTCAAAACAGTAGAGCGTTTAACGATTTTTATTTGGATCGTAAAAGTATAAAAGGGGAAATAGTTGTAGTTAACTGAAGAATTGTGTAACGTCAATTACGTATTTTACAATTAAACAATAAATTTATTTTGATTAAAATATATGAACAAACTACATTAATAAACCTTAGTGTTATATTATTTATTTAATTACAAATTTAGTACTATTAATTCTATTGTATTTGTGATTTTGGAAATTGTAACTCGTACCCCAAATTAATACAATATTAATAAAACTGACTAAAGACTGTTGTCTTCAAAATATGCAAACAAGGCTATATTTCGATTCTTCTTCGCCACGCTGTAATTATCCACTTTATTTAAATAATAACTAACAAATTGAGGCAGTCGAAATGGAATAAGCATTGAGCGACCTCTTCGCTTAAGCTGATCGAATAGTCAGCGACAGAAGCGCGTAATCCGCTTTATAATCAAATCTTCGATTTAGCAATTATATTCAGCTGGAATTGTAGCTTTGCTTGTTTGGGACCGCGGCTTGGCTTGGCTAAATTATAGTCGTATGTGTCAATATGGTTAATATGTACATTCTAACTAATTATTATTATATCTGTAAGTGTTAATTTGTAAAGGAATAAAATTACAAATAAGAAAACATTTACTGAGGAGGGAGGAGATGGGACTAAATATTTCAACGATTATTAGTGCTAGGATGTTTTTTAATAAATCCTAACTAAAGAAATTAATCGCTCCCAAAACCCGCTGCCATGCGTACCGCCATTTAGTTACCGAGATTCAGATTATACAAGAACTTGTCAAAGGTATTAGACGGATTAGATAGAGTAAGCGTTCAATCTCATTCGTGATGTACCCTCAGCGCAGAATGACAAACTAGCAGTAGGCATTGGAATAATATGTGCATTAATCCACCTTGCCAATATTCAATCCATTGGCAGAATTTCTTTCTATTGGGATTGGGAAGGACATACTAGAAGTAGAACTACTGAAACAAATTTAAATGGTTGACTAGAAAAACTGATGATACAAATTTAAATGGATTTAGATTGAGCTTCGCAAACGTAATGAAAAATACTCGTATGTAGCTGCGTCGCTTTCTTAGTCTATTCCTTCTTTCCAGTCGTGAATTCTTTCTGTATCATTATACTACCAGGCACTACTCTGAAAGTTTATGGGCGGTGGTGATCGATTACCACAATCCGAACCACAAGCTCAGCTGTCCGCTTTGACACAAAAATATCTAGTATTTTATTAGACAAAAATAAAGCAACGATTTTATCTAACCGAATAAATATTACTCACACTGAAAATGCATTGATGGAAACTGGAGCGGGTAATAAAATTTTCGATATTTTCGACAGCTCACCCGGGCGGGACGAATGAATTTAAATTAAGGTATCATCAATAAATATCAGTCCACAAGCTGTACGCTTTTATACAGAGATTTTTTTAATAAATAACACTCCTATTTGAGAGAACCTTCGGGAAGTAAATTTTAGATAAGTTTGTTCTGTCCGAAATGTCTGTTGATCTACGATATTTTTGAATGCATAGTATTTTGAAATAACTAGGTATATTATTATGTAGTTAAAATTTAAAAGTAATGTAACAAACACTTACTTTCCACCTCCGTAGTCAAAGTTAACTAGTAGTTCCCGTTCCCATGGGATTTCCAGAATAAAATCTATCCTATGTTCTTTATCTCTTTGTTCTTGTTCTCAAGCTCAAAGAATTTTTTTCTGTGGTTTATGCGTAAAGAAGCGACAGACACACAGACAGAAATAATGTCATATTTATTTTATTAGTTGTAATAGGGTCATGAAAAACAAGGCTACCTGTTTGTTTACTACGGGTTACTTTTTAAATTGGGATAATTGGTTTATTGGGCGTCAACTCGTTCAGAATTATAATATGAGTATGTTTAAATAGCACGCTATCCGCCCGGGTAGTTAAAGAGATAACGTCCGAGGGATTTTCAGGAAAAACTATCCTATGTCCTTTGTATATGTTTGTTATTATTTTTTTAAACTTAATTGCTAAATTCCAGTGCCAGGTCTATGTACAAATAAATCATTCCATAAAACTTGTGTCAGTTATAGCAGTTAAATACGATCATATCATTCTTAAAGTTGTTCGTAGGGTTCGCACTATCTCTAGGGAAAAACTCTTCATAAGTAAGGACCTTAATTAATATATGTCTTAAGGTTTTTTCCACAAACAAAGGAACTCGATAATTGCAACAAAGCGACGTTAAAATGAATATCACTGGAATACTAAACAGGAAAGAAGTAATTTTAAAAAGACGATGCTTTGAAAAACATGTTTTTTGTTCGTTTTAAGGCAACTTTACATTTTAATTATAAAAATAATAAATATATTAATAAAATAATAAATATATCTCTGGTGACTTACCAGAGATATATTTATTATTAGTATTAAGCGATAAGTGTTTAAATTTTATATGACAGTTATGTATAAAATCATCAAAAATTAAACATTTACACTTCCCAATCGCGCAACATGAAAAATTGGTTATTTATTAACACAAAAATATCCAATAAAACGACAAGCAAACATAAAACCTACAGCTTAATAATTAAAATCTAAACTTGAACGCGTCAGTCTTCAAAGTGAATGGGAAAGCTCTCATATTAAGTTCGATAACTCAAAGCTTTACCACAAATCGTAAGCGATGAAACTATCGAGTTTCAATGGCGTTTTGAAACTTTAGGCGTGAAAGGAATATGATACTGAAACGTCAATGGATATGCTCATTACGAAGAATTCGATATGAGCTATCGGCATTCAATTGGTATGAAAATGAAACGGACTTTAAACTGTTACGCGGAAGATAGCTTAGTGCTTGTTAGTATCAGTTTGGATTGATTATTCAGGTATGTGGTTTTCGTGTGTAGTGCTTAGAGACGCGTCGGAGGGTGTGGGTTTGATATAGATTGGGAGACAAATAATGTATTTTACAACTCGATTTTATAGCGGCAACTGTATGTTTTTATGTAATTGACTCTTTTAAACTGGAGATTTATCAAACAAGGTGCTTTTAATTAAATTCTTTTTCTTTATTATTATTTCAACAAAATACACAAAAATGCGCAGGTTCTGAATTCCTAACTTGTATTTATATCTAGTTCGTTCGGAAATTGGTTAAAAATTGTTTAAATATCTCATATAAACTATTTTAAGTACCAATTTTAAACCAGCTTTGATAATAAGCTGAATTGATTTATAATATGAAACTGTTTTTTTTTTCTATGTCACAGCGGGCAACAAAGGTAGGCCTTTGCAAATGCGCTACCCGCTTTTACGGGGTAAGGGAGAAGGAAAGGATTAACGACTGGAAAGAAGGAATGGACTGGGACGGGTGAGGAAAAGGGAACGGGCCTGTCTAACTGTCCTAGATAGAGCCTCAATGCCAAAATGCGATATAACAAATCTTTTAACCAAACTTAACAATTGCAATCAAACATGCACATAATCACGTCAATCGTTTAGAAACAATGTTGTCATCAAAATGAATATCTTATACAGTGTCCGAGTGACGAGCGAGAAGAGATAAATCAATATGAATAAAATAATGTCAGGTTATTTTCCAGGCAGCATAATATTCAATTTTGTTATATTAATTCTCGAGGCTGCGTTTCATACAACGATTTTCTACGATTTTGCTGAACGATCGTTACTGTTTTGGAATTCAAAATTATATTGATTATCTGCAATTATTTGTACGGTTAGAATCTTTTTATATTGAAGTACCCACGCTATTATTAAATTCTATAAATTTATCTATGTACAGGTAAAGTCCCTCGTCTCCTTGCAAATGTTTAACTGATCGATTGGCTTTTCAGACATGCAGATGGGCAGCCTTCTTTGTCCTTCCAAGACAATTTTGCGTGTCCCCGGGAAATCTGGGAGTCGAATTCAGACCCCTCGCCCGTGCGTTATGTATACTGAAAATATACCTAGGAGGCGGTTAAAATAATCCTCACTCCTCACCACCTCACAGTAATTTCAGTATTATTGTGTAATTTTCCTTGAAAGGTCACAATATTGCATCAAAAATCTGTATTACCTATTACTAATAAAACATTATTTATGAAACCACACTTCATAAAGATTTATGGCCTTTACGTCGTGTATATCCACAGGTAGACACTAAGCTTTAAGACATATTACAGGTACATTTAAAACATATTTGTATATCTCATAGAAAATCAAATAAAGCTCAACATGCTGCTTTTGTTATGTACGTCACATTATCATTATATGCACTACGTATATTACCAAAGTGCCACCTTCAATTCCCACTGCGAAATTCATTTCGAAATTCGCAACAATAAAAGCATTGTTGTCCGTCTGTTTTTAAATTATGTCCAGGACAGAATTTCCAGGGAAAATCTCATCACTTTGGAAAAACACTTCAAGCTTTTATCCATCGTGCTGTGGCTGGAACAAAGCCTCCTCCGAAAATTTCCACAACTCGTTTGTACATTTCAACACGAAATATTGAATTAACTTTCTATTGTGGGCATTTCTATCAATCTACACACGTCTAAAATGGACGTATTTTAAACAGTAATTTAATAGGCACATGAAACCGAAAGAGTAGAAGAAATTCGATTACTGTGGCGGGATCACGGGTGGCTGAGAGGCTAGGCGTTGCTACGGTTAGGCAAGAAACGCAGGTTCGAATCCTGCCTCGTGATCAAATTTTTTCTATTATTTCAAAATTTCTCAGTAATTTAATAGATTTAAACGCACATGCACGTTCAAACATCCTATTTGGAATGGTTCAGAATCTAATTGTGCAGGTATTTATTTATTCATGACATTGTGATGCGTGTTGCTTATGCGGATTAATTTATTTATTCGGAACTTTTAGTGAATAAGTTGTGTTGCCTTTTTTATTTAAACTCTGTTGATTTTCGTATTATTATAAGCAACCATGCTGTTTATATATACAATTTGAACTTGTCATGTGTAATAATAATTATTGTGAAAGAATGTATAAATTATAAACTGTCAACCGTAGTGTGTCTCATATCAAATAGTCATCTATCCAAAACAATAAAGCATAAATAAATAAATAAAAAGTAATAAATTAATGGAATTTTAATAACCATTATGTATACGGTTAACTGTGGTGCTCCATCATTGAATAAAATAAACAATTATGTTTATATCAAAATTAGCTAAATATCATAAAATTCTTATAGCAAATTTTTCTTTATTGGATAGAGTTCTTACTTTATAAAAAAGAAAATACATTATACATGTAATACTCAAAATATTTTGTTTTATTTAAATTTAAATTATGTTATGTTTATTACGTAAGTATGCAATTACCTCTTAAACGGTTCCAGTTTTCTAAAAGGTTTTGTATGTTAACATATTAAATATCGCAACAACGGGACATCGCAAAAAATTAACATTCACAGTTTGCGCAGCTAATTGCATCGTCCGAGTCTAATAATTGACACGTATTCCTATAAAATTTGATTTGTCATTCCTTTGTTCAGCCAGTAAATATTTTTATTTAATTTATATGAAATTCCCTACTGACAGCGTCATCGTCTACGTGTTTTTATTCATCGCCCCCGTTCTGCCACATGCTACTTAACGTGAAGGGGATAAGATACATTTTTGTAAAGCACTAGAACTTAAAGTGGAACACACCATATTGATTAAATGGTAACTACGTAATCGTCGCCGTTTGACAAATAAAATATTAGCTAGCTTATTGGAATTCCATTACTGATTTATCAATAACGAATATACGTACTCGAAATTATTTAAAACGATAAAATATTTCAACCCCAGACCGAGGGCCGTGGCCGAGTTAGAATTTCTCACTTTACGAAACAATGTGTAGTATTTAGGTACTAAATGACGTTCAATGTTGAGCTAAGTTTCCAAATGTATTAATTTAAAATCGATGAAGGTGAAAGTCTTGGGTCTAAATGAGCTACTTGTATTATATTGGAAGATATAGTATTGTTAACAGATACATATAAATATCTTTAAGTACCCGTATCATAAAGAGGCAACATTAGATTTTTTTTGTTTATTTGTTACGATAAAAACCAAAACTGATCGACCAAATTACCTTTGTAGCTATGGTATAGAAATGTTTTAAAATCTTAAAAGAATAAATATTTCCTGAGTTTAATAGGCTATATTTAAATTTTTATCACCGTCAGCCCAAGTGAAGCCAGGATAAGTTGATTGTATATAATAAAAGTCTTACGTTTGAAAGATTACATTTATAAAAAACAAATTCAAACAGAGGGAATCGAACCCGATACCGTATGACTCAATAGTGAAGCCCAACAACTGGGCCAACAGCCATAAATTTTAATTTTTTGTTTACATAACAAGGGTTTAAAAGAAATTAAATACACAAAAAAACAGAAAACCCTTTTTCCGTCGGTAAAAACAAATCGTTCAGACTGCTACTGTATCTAATGAAAAACAAGGAAACCATAAAACATATTAATAAGGAAGTTCTTACACCCCTGTTTTCAATTGTTCATTCTATTCATAAGTATAACATTTTATATAAGGCCATCGACTCGGGATAAATAATTTAAACAAAGCTATCAAGTATTACATACATTATATTACATGACATTCTATTATGGAAAAAATTAATACCATTTCAAACTGAAATCTAAATCTTCTAATCTTCTAAAATTGCGGAAAACACTAAGTTAAAGCAGCACTAACTGTAACGGATGAATTTAATAATAAATAAGTTTTATCATTTGTATGTTCTGACAATACTTCAATAAATATATGTAAAGTTAAGAGTCCAATTATATATATCACATAAGATATGGCGGATCATAGAACTAGCTTTATTTAATTCAGTTAAAAATCTAAATAAACATCTAGGAAAAAGGAATTCCTATTTCTTCGAACGCATCCAAGCATGAATAAATTTGTTCCTAATTTCTAACTTCTAGTTCCTAACTTCTGTACCTGAATCATGAAAACGCACCGGAGATGTCAAGCCACGGAGGAGTTTAACAGAAATATTGATATACGAAAGATACTGACATAATAATCGCTGACTATCGCAGTGTTACTTAGTAACGGTCAGATAGCTTACATTTTTGATCTCGTTTCGTCGGTCTCACTATAGACTCGAACATTCTCTTATACATTAATCGTGGATACAAAAATTAATAACTTATTCCGTGCATCGCTCGGTATTTAATCATTTGACGGCAATTACTCGTCGCAACATGAAAAATTGTAGTTAAAAACGTGATTGAATAAATAAAAATGCTCGTCCATCGCTCTTGACATGTGCAGTTTTATTACAGGCATATACAACGTGCAATGTAAACGACGCAATGCACTACAAAATGTTAATTAATCTAGAAATTAAACGCTTTTCGCTGGTAATTGCGTCACACTAAAGCATCCTGACCTATTTGGTTATTGTTTTCGTGTTAATATATGTACTATATAGAGCAAGTACAGTTTCAAGATAAGGAACGAGGGAAATTAATTTAGATATTTATTATATTACTAGCGACCTGTCCCTGCTGCGCACGGGAGCAAATATGCATGTATTATACATTGTAACCTTCGTCTTGAACCTATCTGAACTATATAAAAACCGCATCAAATTCGTTGCGTACTTTTAACGATGTAAAGATACATAAAGATAGAACAGCGGGAGTTGGTTTTGTTATATGCATGTATAAAAAAACTAAAACCTCTGGCCGTGTTGATCACCATTTGAGAAAATCTTAGTTCGTGATGAAATTTATAATAAATAGTAGTAAAATTCCAAGTTGTCTATTGTAATTGTATATTGTAATTATAAGTTCACTCTTATCGACAGTATCGGCTTTGTTCAAAAATATATATCTTTTTTATAAAAAAGGTCACCGCCGTTCCAGGAAGAGATTCTAAAATGGGACCAAACGGGACAACTATTTTCTATCAAACACAAAAAGAATCATGTCAATCCTTGATGGATTGACCCTCGGAGTTATCCACTAACAAAACGGAATAGAAAACTATCGAATTGAGAAAACCGACATTTTTAGGGAACGTAGTTAAAAAGGCAATAGATGTTGCTACAAAATTACTATTATAAATAAACACTATGATTTTAAAAGCGGTATTACTGTGCTCAAATACCGTAGTTTAAACACAACATTGAATGTTAACTAAAAAAATTTTGAACGCCCGCTTCATTGGAAAGGGGAAATAATAAATTAGTGATTAAGTAGTCTTCGAAAACTCATCTATTCATAACACACCCAACTTCGTAAATCAACTATTACACGGCCAGTTGAAGTTCCATAACTTTAAAATATATTACGGAACCTTTTGAAATAATTGCCGAGTTCGGGGGTCCCGGAATATCGGCGGTTGTTACGAGGTATTTGGTTACTGTATAAACTTTCTGTACGAAATAGCATTATGGGAGCGAGATTTATTCGTTCGCAATTAAAAATTTCATTAAGTTCATTAAAATAAACTAATTCTATTTTAAAACGAGATGTCAGTCAGTCAGTAAGTCAGTCTGCTTAAATCAGTGACAATGGTCAAACAGCCCGCGAAGGCCAGATCTGAATCAGATCCTAAATTTTAAAAGTTCATCTGTAACCCCACTACACGGGTAAAAACGATCCTTGGCCAAAAAGTGGGTCGTGCTGGCGTTGGCAGATACAATATCAGGTGTGTGTAAAATTGTATCTCAAACCTTGAATTACAAACAACGAAAATAAGTCAAAGTAAATCTATTCAAAACAATAATAATGAGTGTGTGAAGTTTTTGATGATTCTTTATCAATTAACGCATTAAAAATAGACTCCAAACTAAAAAGTAAGGGATACTTTTATCGAACAACGTATTTGTAGAAAAGCTATTTATTGCATTCAGTTAGCACGCTTTTATTAAACTAATATGTATGTTTGTGCGTAACCAATTCCTTTACAGTCGAATGACGATCCATTTTTAACGATTTCATTTAAACTTTGCATACAATTTCATCGGCGTATTCTATTACCCTGGTTAGCATCGCCAAACTAAATAATTCCCTTACGTGGTCTGTAAAGGAGCAAGCGAGACAGTTTAGTTGATTCGATCATTAAATCTTTTTACTTTACTATTAATTAAGAATATTAAACTAAACAAAGATTTTTTTAAGATTGTGATTTGTTGTATTGGTCTTCGCCTTCATTAGTATAGGAACACTAAAAGATCTGCCCGGGTAGGGCAAGTATTAGACACGTTTTTTAAATGATTGTTAAATTATCAACGTGTAAATTTTACCCATACCTTGATAAATTGGCCCTAAGTTCAGCACGAGTTTGCATTGATAAACTATAATTAATTAATATGCAACTACACAACAACTAATGTGATATATCTCCCTGCAGCAGCATCCCACTGATGCTTTTTATTTGTGTAAGTAAACAACCTTCTTTGATTAATTGATATTGTTAAGTAATAATGTTGTTATTTTAATATTGTTATTCACTGATGTTCGGGTATAAATTTTTACTGAATGTGTGTTAATATCTCATATTTTGACCTCTTTTCGAATATAATATATTCATTGATTTCTATAAACCTATTATACCTAGTATAGTATATAACCTAGTATAGTATTCGTCTAAAAACTGTCCGGTTAGCCGGCTTCCATTAAACAACCTTCTTACAACATATTAGACTTTATCATTGTGTTCGTACACTGAGCTTCACAGCGATAAGTACACGCAAAGCTCGCGGTAAGATCATTAAAATGAGAATTTAAAGGCCGCTCTCAACAAAAGAATAGTAATCTGTTGCCTGGTTTATAAAAGAAATGCCTTTGTAGCTGTTCTATTGGATCGGAGTATACCTTTGTGTTCAGCTCTTAAAATAGTTATTTAGTGTATTAAACTCGAATTATATTAAAATAATCCTTGGAGTGGGTGGTTGTGTCGGTGTTGTTAGACTCAGTAGTTATATAACAACATTTCTCTCCTCTTAACAACTACGGTAATTGATAAGCCTGTGTCTTGTCTATATCTATCTATACTATCTCACAATAATTAGTACTGGGGATGAGTAAAAGAGTTGAATCAGTAATATTCATTTGATTATTTCAAAAAGAACAGCGTAAAGAGCAAACATAACTCGACTTAAGAAGTGTAGAATAAGGTAGTCTGATATGTGCAACATGGATATTGGCTAGTGATAATATAATCAGAATATGTACTAGATATGAGACATATTTAAGTTCTCGTCTAGTAGGTATATAGTAGGAGACAAGAAGCTTCCCCCGGACGCAGTAAGCGTCCAAAAAGTATGGAATGGACCCACCTCAGCTACAAGTAATGATAAATATATTCAATAATAAATATGTTTAAGAAACCTTCATTAAAATGTAAGAGAACGATACCTTCGTCGTTAACATAATGATTAAATGATCAGAATATAGATGATGAAAAGATAAACTTCTTTTCAACATACGAGTATACATCGTGTTTTTAATGATCATCAATTTAGTTTACCTGAAATTCTTTACCAGAAATATACTATTTGTATTTTCATATACAATCACAACCCTTTAGTTATATAACTAAAGGCTTCCTTAACAGTTTAACCAAACACAGTATTTTACAAAACTCCATAACTCAATAACCCTATGTGCACGTTTATTTACTTGCATTGAAACCAGAATGGAGTCTGGAGAGAATTCAATTAAAGGCTAACCTAGGCACAGTTCAATTAGGTTCCAAACTAGAGTCTCCCGGGGGAAGATTTTATTTTAAATTGTTCATGCAATCGGCTAAAGGTATAACGAGCTACTTTATCCTAATTATTTAGTTTTTGGATATTGTTCAAACAATAGATATTATACGTTTTAATTATTTTGATAAACCTATTTATTTATCATTTAAGTTAAATGGCTGCGGTTTTATTAAAATTTATCATTTCAATATATATTTTTAACACATTCAATTTATTCAATTTCTCAATGTGTTGACTTGGAAAATGGAAAATAAAGTTACATTGACCAAATTCCACAATGCAATTGAAATTAATCACTTTTTCAAATATAGAAGGAATAGTATGAATCAAGCATTTCGCTATTCAGATAGTTTCCATTGTATAATATTTTACTTCAATCTATATAATCATGACTGTTTATACATTTCGCGGAGTCACCCTTTTTAGTAGGTATTTATGGTCTACCAAAAGTCGGTTCTAGAGAAATCGTTAAATATATATCCGATATTCACATAAAATAATATATAACAAAAACCAATTCCTTTTTGAAAACCCATTAAGCAAGCAAAGGGCATAAGTACGAATCAAGGAGCTTCTTTGACCTGTAGGCTCATTATTAACCATTTGAGATATAAATTTGGGTAAAAAATAAAACCTTTCTGAAAAGGTTTCACCATCACTAAGTAACAAAAAATACACATACATACTTTTTGTTCTATCTTTGGAAGAATAGTGGCCTTGTTTTGAGAATAGTTTAATTTGATACATTGTTAGCTGTTAAGTAGTTTATATGAAATATATTCTACATTTAACTAATGAAAACTCGTCAAGACCACGCGCACATAACTCACCTTTAATACAAAATATTACATTGAAATCTCATCATCCGTGCAGCGATGTTGCTCTGGCATTATAGTTCAGACGCACACAGACACGTCAAACTCACTCACTTTTTTTACGTCCGGGGTAAAAATATACCCGATAATTTAATATACCTTAATATAATAGAGCCGGAGGAAAAGCTCCTTTCTCTTCCCAGTCCTTTGCTTTATTCCTCTCGTCAATCCTTTCTTAATACCTTTCATAGGTCTGTGATCGACCTTATGCCTTAACTGGTGGCTTCATGGGCGGTGGTAGCGCTTACCATCAAGCAATCCACCACCTCCATTGCCGACGATGACAATATAATAATAAAGAAAAGCTCACGATAACTCAAATAATCACTACAATACAAACAAATGTTCCCGTTGCATACGTATATATCTAAATTATGTCAGTTAGAACGTTCTTGGCGACGTCAGCCACGTCACAACTTCTTCCATTGTCCAACAAACTCGATGCAATAACTGCTCCTACATCTTTGTATACCAAACTCTGGATAAAATGGACAAGAACGAACGAATATTCAATGGAACTGTGTGTTATTAAGGTTGTTTATCGGCATTATTTTTTATATTTGTTTATCCGTTACTGACAGTTTACTATGTTGATGGTAATGTCGATCGTATGGAGTTACTTGGAGATATGTATATATATAGAGGATGTCGCTTCTATCAAAAAGAATCGACATTCCAAATCAGTAATCATTAAAAAATTATATATTCATAAATAATGCTTGTAGTTCGGTGGTAAGAAATGGTAGATGCTACATCTTCCCGCTACCCCCTCGGCGACTGTCCCTCATCAGGTCAAGGGCAAACCCAGAGTGAAGCAAGATGGATGCCAGTTCTGCCATATACCTATCGTTTATCAATTCTACCCATGTTGAATGCAAGCAAAATCAAATTGATTTTTAAAGTTCACGTAAATTATATTATTAAATAAAAAAATATGATATTAGGTACAATTTAGTTTATCTACCGTGTTTAACGCTATAAATTTTATATTACAGTTTAAATTTACGAGATCGCTCATAAATATGATATATTAACTTCAAACCGCCCATTTGGGTAGCTCAAAAGTAAGAATCAGATTCCAGATGATAACCTGTAATGAAATCCGATCCGACGTTTCGGCGTTATGTATACCCAATAAACATCCATATATTTCAAATTTTGCATTTGTTCAAGTATATAATATTCTATACAGGTAAAATTTTCTTCAATAAATGTAACGAGGCAAGTGTGAGTTTGTTGGTTTAAGACTGCTTCAATCGTCATATTATGTGTTTACAATAATTTAATCAAATGCGTGTTAGAACACGCAATGTAAAGGGTTTCATAGTATGAGAAAAAGAGATACCTACATAAGTTATGTTGCACGTTTGAACGTTTTAGTCACCAAAAAGCCATTATTTAATTTATATTTGGCTGATCATACATTTGGTTAAAGCGACTTGTTCACTTGATGATTATGAGCTGCCAATTACGTCTACCCTACTTGTGATAATGTTTCAAAATGTATTATATTAACTAGGAGAAGAAAATATCATAAAAATATGGCCCAGCAGACTATCACTGAAGTACAATGTCCACCTTGCACACAGCTGACTAATTAGGAAGCGTCTATAGAGGTTAAACTCGGACGTTTATTCAACATTACTGAATAGAAAAAACTTTCGTCGGATTAAATAAAATAATCTTTACCCTCCCGTAGCGTAACGGCGAATTGTTTTTATTTTACCACACTATTCCCCTAAAGTAATTTCATGGTATATATATTACGAATAACCGTGAAAACGATATTCTGAATTTTATAACATCATCATCATCATCAGCCCATATATGTTCCCAATGCTGGGACACAGGCCATCTATGAGGGTTCAAGCCATAATCTACCACGCTGGCCAAGTGCGGGTTGGCAGCTGTTACATGTCGTCGAACTTTTGATTCTTGGACATGCCGGTTTTCTCACGATGTTTTCTTTCACCATTTTTAGCAGTGGTGATGTGGTTATGAATTCTATATAATACCGAGATATGTAAGAACTTGGGTGATATATATTAATAAGGAATATAGGCGGACAACAAAGCCCCCGAGCTCCGATACAAGATAACACTATTCTGCTCCGAACGTTCCACTTTAACAATATGCCACTATTACCGGCGTTTCTTTAGTTATTATTGAATTTTATTCATTTCTAATGAAATATAGACGTCTAAAATACTTTAAACAAAAAATTATATTAGATAGGCATAAACGTAAAGTTTTAATGAGTTATCTGGTTCTCTTTTCGTATTATATGCATAAATAATAAAAATAAATATGATATATAACATAAATAGGACATCCTCGCAGTGTAATGTCACTGATTTTCAGTGGAGGCCTGGAGAGGATTTTCTACTTATTAACCGTGGATGCGATGATGCTTTTAATTATTAAGCAACTTGTATAAATAATTATACCTTTTTTCTGTAAATATACATCCCTACTTATTTACGTATGAGATATGGAAATATTTTAAATATCGAATGAAATGTTCGATTTGCTTCCATTAACCTTTATTTTACATTATCCTAAAATATTGCTTACTCTTATATGTTTGTTACGTTATTTATGTAACATTTTATTTGAAAAAAGTCTTTTTTTTTGAGCCGGGCGTATAAAAAAGCTATATCCATGCACACTCCAGCTATGTGAAAATACACGAAGTACAAAATTTCGTAGACCACGCGAGCGAAGCCGCGGGCGAAGAGCTAATTACATAAACATGTATATTAATTCGCACTAGTTGCTTTTCCCCTGCGGCCGCATATAACCCACACAGATTATTTCAGTTTTATTGAATGCGATGTCGCTTGGGGATGGATATGTCTCCCCTTTGGCGAAGAGGGCAAACAACTTGAACATGTTACATTGCTTTGATCAAAATAAGTTTAGCGCTGTGCAAGTCTGTAATATAGTTTGAATAAAAATTCAAAATGGCGGCAATTATGTGCAAGCTGCTGAGGACAGCTTGCAATTATGTTAATATCTTTTGTTGAATATATTCTATTCGTATATCATATTAGCAGGATTGAATAACTCATACTTCTTTGCGGTTCGCAATAAAGACTATTTACTCATATCACTTTTTTATTATTTTCACATCTGCCAACCCGCACTTGGCCAGCGTGGTGAATTATGGCCTGAACCCTCATAGGAGGCCTGTGTCCCAGTAGTGGGAACATATATGGGCTGATGATGATAATGATAATACCTACGACTTTGTAACTTGTGCATTAACTATGAACTTATCTATACTAAAATTATTCTACATATACTCGCCCACCTGGTATATTTAATCTAATACCTCATTAATTTATAAAAGTATGTTTCTTTTTTTTTGTTTTATTTTCTTTGTTTTACTAAGCTTATCGCTAGGTGACTCGCTAGTCTCTAGACACTTATCAAGCTGCCAAATTAGTAATAAAGCTTAGCATTATAATTCACAGTATTAAGCCAATTACGTAAATTATTTTTAATCTTAAAGATATTGAAAGGGTTCATTACTCTGCCAAGTAATTAAATAAAAAAAATCTAAACATCTACAAATATGTTGGTTATAACAACAAAAGCACAAAGCATTGTCACATTCGTAAAAAGTAAAAATGCCTTTCGCTTTAGATAGGTTGGTTGTTTTTAATCGGGAACTACCTTTTGTAGTCAAAACATTGGCAATATTTCAAAACACTAATTTCATTTGTTGCACATAAGTAGTTTGAAGTATTAAATCAAAATTTATTTTTAAAATATTCAAAACATACGTATAAATAAAACTCAATTAAAAAAACGGTTTAATGTTTTACACAATATTGCAGTAAAAAAATTTAGTAAATTAATTTGAATGTTCTAGGAATCGAAATCTTAAAAGACCAAAGAATCAAATTAATGGTTTGTATGAAGCTAAGCAAGCCTCATTAAGCCTTAGTTATTTTGTTAGTATCTGTAAATAAGCGTTTGCCGATATCCATGCAAAGTCGCAAAGTCAAAGTGCATAAACCATTAATAATTACTAGAAATTATTAGAAAAAAAAAAATACTGAACCGAATTTGGATTGTCGCAAATAGATCAAAATTAAATATGATCACATTGAAATGAAATGAGGTTTTACTCAAGAAAAAATACAGTCGAATTCATAACCTCTTTTTTGGAGTAAGTTGAAAAAGAAATGGTAATGTACAAAAGCAATAGAATAGAGATCACCTTAAATTTTCTTTCGTCACGTATACATACATATGTATAAAAACTTAACTTCAAAATACCCTTACACCCTCACCAACCAGTTTATACCGATATTTAACCATATTTTAATAATTTCTCTTTGAAACCAATACAATTGCTTGCAATTGTTATAATTGTTTTCCAATTAATAGAAATCAACGGAATGAAGAGGTTTTAAAGCAATTATATACAATTTGTTAAATTTTGTTTTATAGATTATACGCGTACCTTAAATCTATACTACATGGTATAAAAAAGTCGCTCTCCCTATGTCCCTATACATATATGTTTAAATCTGTAATACCACGCAACGGATTTTGATGCGGTTTTTTTCAATAGATAAAGATTTATTTGTGTATTAACATCTAATAAATTACTCACTACTACATAACTAATATTATAGAGCTGAAGAGTTTGTTTGTTTAGTTGAACGCTCTCAACTCAGGAAATACTGGTCCGATTGGAAAAATTATTTCAGTGTTAGATGACCCATTTATTGAAGAAGGCTATAGGCTATATAACATCAATAACTACGTGGGTAAAACCGCGGGTACAGCTACTTTATATATGTTGGATTAGCGCTAACTATCTATATATATGAAATTGAATCGCCAAGTGTGTTAAGCGTAAACCTCGAGAACGGGTCGACCAATTCGGTAAACTTTTTTAACGTTTTTGTAAGACACAAGGAGGGTTCTTATCGAGATAACGTACCACCGAAGCCGAAGCGAACCATTGCTTTATATTAAATCCATTACGTAGTAAGCTATACATTGCTCTATTTTCAAACTTATTATAAATGTGACAAGTACCATTATTGGTTGCATTGTTAGCGTACAGAGCCGACGGCGAATACTGAAGAATGGCTTGAGCACTCTTACAGGAAAATTAGCGGAATGACAGAGAAATGAACATTTGCTTGCAGATGCTTCGGGGAATTTAATAAGACTTCCAAATTGATATATTTGTTCTTGGAGCGATCTATCTATATATATAAAAGAAAGTGGTGTTGGTTACACTATTTATAACTGAAGAACGGATTAACCAATTTGGCTGAAAATTTGTGCAGAGGTAGCTTGGACCCAGGAGACGGACATAGGGTAGTTTTTTTCCCGGAAATCCCACGGGAACGGGAACATGCTAGAAAAACCCCGGGTCTAAGTTTCCTGCGACTACGCGGGCATAGCCGCGGGCGGATAGCTAGTTTTCATATGATTAAATGTTCTAACTTAAATCCTGAAGGGGTTACCATTTGACTTTCACAATAGGGTTAACTAGAGCAGATATTTGTTTAAAATTTCACTATCAAAGAGTCCCCAGACTAACATTTGATAGGATTAAGACCATAAACATCTATTAAAATAAATTTTAAACTAATCAAATTAATTATAAAGCAAAATCATGTATTTTATCTTAAAAACACACATACAAAAGATACTACACATAAATTGTATTCACATTTTTCTGCATATCAATTGCATTGTCATCTACAATTACAGTATTACAAGACTAGACCACACAGACCTGGACACACACAATAGACATATTACCCCGGTGATCACTCACACTGACAGAATGTTACGACGGAGCTGCTACAGTTCGGTACCAATAATTTAAACTGGCGATGACAGGGCATACTTAGCGAATCAAATATTGCTTTATTTGGTAATAGACATTATTCTAGGTTTTTTTATTGAGTGGATAAATACGGCTTGATTTCTTTTCTATAAATGTACTCCAATATTATTAAGACGAAACATTTGCATGTTTGTAACGTTTAGAAATCTGTAACTTCACTGAGTGAAATCCTACTATAATATTATAAATGCGAAAGTTTGTAAGATTTTGTGATTTAGAAATTAAAAACTTTTGAACGGATTTTTAACGCGATTTATTCATAATATTATTAACCCGACGTCTCGAACACTACAGAGAGCGTGGTCACGGGGAGAATCACAAGAAAATACTGGGATGTGAGTGAGTTTATTGCTCTTTCACGCAAAGACTACTGAACCGATTGCAATGAAATTTGGTACGTAGATAGATGAAAAATTGAAATAACATTTAACTTTTATCCCGATATTCCTACGGGATTGAAACCATTGAAACCAACCACAACATTGGGACTTACGCAGTTGGAACCGCGGGGCGCATCTAGTAGGCAATAAAATTGTCCTCCTTCCTTATAAAAAGATTTATCTAAATATTACACATTCTAGGTTTGCAATTTTAGCTTTGCTAGTGTGCTGTTTTTAGTAAAAGATCGAGGATAACAACAGGCTTTCTGGTATCAAACCAACCCATTAGATTGTGGAGTAGGGGATGGAAATTTGTATATGAACAGATTTCGATTTTACAGCGTAAGGTGCGATCAAACTCCGTCTGGAAAGACATTTGTGTATATCTACACAAGCCTTAAGCGGAGAATCTTTCAAATACCGCGTCCATAAATCACGCGAAAAAATGTTCTCGTATTTTCCACTGGTAGCTCCACTATTTAGTTTCATACGTACGGAATGTATTAGAATATTCTCAAGCTATGATTTAAAATGGCATCGATAAGTCACATTTTTAATAAGAGCGGTGTGGAATGGCATGTAACCGCAACATTGTTCTAGTTTGTAAGGAGTTAACGGCACAAATAAGAATTTCCTGAGGCCTACTTCACTAGATGGGAAGTATTATTACATCGTAGTTTCTTGGTCTTTGTCATATTTGTATGAGACACGAAGCATTACAGCTTTGTTGTATGGTAAAGCTTTGGCATTTGAGTTGAAAGTAAATTATAAACTTCGCTGAAGCGCTGAAGCGTTGCTGTTATAATTATGTCTAAAATTTAGGATTATTGACCTGCAGTATATTTAGAAAAAAGTGGACTGACAGTTAGCGTTATATTTGGTTAAATTTTTTTTTTTCGTTTAAAACAGAAATATTTTTGTATCTAAAATTTGGATGCATCACATCGAATAGTTGGGATGCGGCTTTACGCCTGACATATTTCGCGAGCGGTGCATATGGCAGGTAGCCTAGGCTAAAAAGATACACGTCACGTTTAGCTTGGATAAGGCGAACTGCGATAAACATTTAAAGCCAGGCTTACTGAATTTACTACGCGAAAATCTTTAAAACGTCCGTTTAAAGCTTCAGAAACCGAGCAATAAAAGTTTGGTTGCCATTTATTTATGTCTACAGTCTACTGGTACTTATTTTTTCTTACTTTAATAATACAACAGTTCGTACGTAGACGTGAAGCAGGAAAAAAATGTGATAAATTATGTTTACAATTAAATATTTCAGTGAAACAAATACAAGCACGGAAATTTGCGTCAATAGAACATCAAATAATAAAATTAGCAGGGCGGCATGAAAATAACAAAGAGTAAGGTGATTTACAAGATCTTATTAAATGTCATTTGGCATGGTGTGAGCCGTAAACAAAGGACGCCGACGAATCAAAGCCAGTTCTCACGTTTGCTGGTCGTTGTGGTGCTAATTCTATTGGAAGTACATTGGTTCGTATATTAAAAATGACGCCTCTGTATTCAAACGAAATGAACAATGTAATTTAGAAAATTCGAATGGAACGTTCGAAGCGAGAATCAGTACCATGAAACTAACTTCAAATATCGCCACTCGAGCATTCAATAGATATATGATTCAAAATGTTTTAATGTGAAAAATCGTTTAAGCACGATTGTAATTTAAACCGCCTTTTTAGCTTTATTATATCACATTTGTTATTACTTGAAAGTCTGAGTCTGATCTTAAATAATATTGTCGTTTATCGTCCTCGTAGACTAAATATTTTAAAAAGATAATTTTAGATTATGTAAAGAGTATAATTAAGATTTAAGAATGACAAACGCATTATATTTTGGTACATACAAAATTTTATAAATAATACTTTAATACTTTTTCAGGACCGAAGTCACAATCATAAAAAAAACATAATATCAGTTAACAAACTTGTTATCTAACAATTATGTTTAAAAAACAAAGATACATTTCCACTGACAGTTCGAAAAGGTCTACATTAAATTACACGCGATTTATATGGTTTTAAATATTTTTTATCCTCTACACGTTTTATTCTGGAAAAACGTAGCCTATTTATTACATTAAATTAGTTCTTGTATAGCTTTAAATCAAATTGCTTATTTAAATAATTTAATTTTGAACGTTATTTTTTAACATTTGCATTGTTAATTATTTGTTTATTAAATAGTACTCAATGTTTACTAAAACTCTTCATCTGAAAATCTATTTAATGAAATGAATCAAAATTGAAATTGTCATAACTGTGCTTATAAATTAATCACATTACCTCGTCCGCACAATTCGTTAACCTATTGGCATACACATATTAACGGTAATATGTTTATTATTTAGATTATAGTTTATTACATGTGCCACTTTTTATGTTCTTGTCTTCAAAATATGGTAGGTCGCCTGATTATAAACACTACCACCATCTACGAACATTTACAGAGGCATAACGCTATTCGCAGGCCTTACGCCTTTGCAAATGGATTGCCGACTTTAAAAGGTAAGGGATAAAGAAAGGATTGATGATTGAAATAAAGGATAGGACTGGATAGGGCAATGAACGGGAATGCGGGTCGCATTTACATTATGTCGCTGGATTACAATGTTACATATAATCACATTAATTATTTTAATTTCATTATACGATTTAAACAGGTGTTTACCTGTTATATCTGTTCCTTACCGTTTTCTTTCCAGTATTAATTAATAATCCAATCCTGAAAGATAACACTATTAACAAAGAAGTTGTGACATCGACACGTTAGATAAAAATTTAATCACTAAATTCATTTCACTAGTAGATAGAAAGATATTGAACAAGGGACAAATTTATGGGATCTATAACATCTAAGAAGCGAGGTTGTGGCTGCACGATAACTGATGGGCCTGGTGAGGCAATTTTAAGTGATACCTGTTATCAAGACTATAGTTCACGTACAGCTCTTGCAATGTTGTTAATTTTATGAACGGTTAAAGTGTACAACAGAGATGTAAGAAATTCATTTAGAATATAAGGTGATCTGTTAGTTAATTATTAGAATTATTAGCTATTTTGTTAGATAGCCAAATTGTTTTATAAACATTTCCTTATTGATTGCCTGGAACTCTAGTCGGGCGACAGAAATCCGATACAACCGAGGCGATATCAAGCGCGCGGACTAACACTTTAATAATTATATAATCTCCATAATTTCAAGCTGTTACGGAATTTCCATTTCCAATTGAACCCTCGCAATAGAATGAAACGAGTCCGAAATAAACCTTGAGCTTTATACCTTAAGAAAAGATCAATCGCTTCAAGATTTCCACAATTAGACGTGCCAAAGCTGATGATTATAAAAGTATGTTCATTAGTTTTATTAGCATTGAAAGACTATTCGTCACACTGTGATATATGTCAACTCGGAGTGTCAAGAGGCTAGCCTTGTTAATGCTTTGACTACACTGGGCTGTTGGACTCAATATCTCCTAAAAGTCTTTAAGCGTTTTAATTATAAGAGTTTTTTTATTGTTAAGGCGAGTATTACACTTAAAGAAATGTAATCTCAGTAATCGTTTGTTATTGGTTAAGTTTATTATTTTTAACATGGAATTATAGATGTTGCTAGTAAATACAAATTGCAATATTTTATCGTCAGAATCCATGTTGATACTGACACGTCACTACTCCTGATTCGAGATATGCTCGATTACAACAGCGCAAATAAAAAACGCTAATCATAAACCGTCGCAATAAGCAGAATTTTCTGAAACCAATTTCTAATATAATTCAAGGAACATTTCATGAATCAAAGCCTCTTTAGTGCTTGACAATCAACGGATTTCATGGTATTTATTGGAACCATCCAATACAAGCCATTATAACAGTGTTTTGATACAAAATCTCAAAGACGGATAAGGTAGACTACACTACGTTTATTAAGTATTGCCTACATATTCTGATCGAAGGAAACTGAATTACCGTATTATTAGCCTTAATGAGAAATTCGATGCTCGGGGATTCGGTGCAGCATGGGGCAAATAGCGGGATAGATTGAAACGTATCAAGCTGTCACCTAATTAACTAGCTGTTGTTTGCGACTTCGTTTGTATTGCTGTCTGGGGAGAGCGCCTAGTTCTACTAATTACTGTTGTGTAAAAGTTTGTTAGACGTTTCATGTTTGTCTAAACTGATATTATAAAGACGAACATTTGTGTATTTGTGTGCATTTTTAAAATGTTATCCCGGGAAACTATTGTACCGACCAAAATTCTTTCACCATTTGAGCTGTAGCTTCAATGAGTGACATAGACTATGTACTATGGGGAGAGGCCGAGGTTACTACTAGAATAGTTACTTGGGGAACTGAATTTGCTTTTGGGAAGAAACACTCCCTTTCTCATTTAAGTGAGTCTAGTCTACTTCTATTTATAATACGAAGGACCACTAGTCATAGCTGCAGTGATGGTTCAGAGGTGAGGACTTCGAGCATGCTGGACATAGATTTTTCAAAATATACGCCCATTATATACATCCCCAATGCTCGAAACCGTGAAAAAAACATCGCAAGGAAACCGGCATGCCTAAGAATCAAAAGTGACAAGAATCAAATATGACTTCTGCCAACCCGCACTTGGCCATCACGGTGGATTATGGTCTTAAACATCATAGGAGGCCTGTGTCCTTGCGATGGGAACAAGTATGAACTGATGATGAAGATGATGATGAATGATGCACTAGAATTGTGTTGATTGAGTTAACACACTTACTACTGCATTAACATGTTTGACTTTCTTCGTAGTTTTTAAAATTTGTTGTGTGTAAAAGCCAATCGTGCTGTTGTTGAAGAATATACAATCTGTGCTATTTCTTGAAAAATACAATCACAAAACAGCTCATTAAATATTCAAAAGTTGCGGCAAAGCTTTACTTCGTGTCTCATAAAAACAAGGGAGAAACAAAAGTTTAGGATTATGCGAAAATTATTAAAGGCAGTGGATGCACCTTTTAATCAAGATGAAAAATCTGGGGCAAGGGGTGATCGTCGCTTATGTATTTAATGCACATTGCATACTATTGTTTTAACATTAGCAGAACGTCTTTTTATTGTTTTCCACGGCACCATGCCGTTGCTTAAATTTATGTAGGTTTATTTCTCGATTTCCTAAAAATCTTTTAAATATAAATCGAAAATACTACTAACGCATCTTTAACGAATGCAATAAAGATACATTTTGAATTTAAATATAGTTTAAATATCATCAAATATTCGGCTATTTTCTATTGTGTTCATGTTAGATTCACTAGATGTGGAGTTTTTTTATTAATGTCAACAATATAAGCATTATTAACACAAAATATTAATGGAGTACTGTGCATACTGAAATTATAAAAACGAGTGTAACTCTCGTTTACTTATTACAAATTCTGAAGAAGGACATCATATACTTTGTCGTAAAAACAAAGCTCGAAAGGGGCGAAATAGGAAAATTTGTAAGTGTAACAGCTGACGTTCCTACACGCAAGAAAAGCCGCATACGAAATGCTAGTAAAATAAACTAAAACTATTCCTCAAGATCCAAATACTGCGCATTATCTAAAGTAATTTGAACTACATGAAATTACGGTCATAAACGAAAGTTAAATATGAATTATGGATGTGACTATCACAATGTGACCAATTCTAGGTTACGGTTTTAAATCTTTAAAAATTGCTTAAAGTTTGGCTCTTTTCCATTACCACGAGGTCAATCGTAGTGATAAAATAAATGAACCCCCTCGTTTAACTTCTGAAAAAGATGATTATCCGACTAGATTTTCTCGAGCACGAATTTAATAGGAACGATATACTTAAATTTTGACAAAGGTTATTTTGAGATTGCTTATATATATTTAAAGCGTAAGCGTATTACTATAGAAGCACATAATATTTATTTTCATCAATGGTCACGTTTTTTTGAATATTGCGATGAGGTCTTGTTTTAGGGAAGTCATTACACAATTATTCGTATAGATTTCTATGTTAATATAAAACTTGAGAGTTATACTAAACTTTTTTTATTATTGACTCTCGTCAATTAAATCGAAATAGTCTTATGAGAAATACCAATATTTTCCTCTCTATTAGCAAACAATAGGTAGGGCTGCATAAACCTTTTGCTAATAACTCGTACGGTATAAATTTAATATTTCATGCGCTCATATTAATACGTCTATTATAGTACACAGAGTGCCTGTCAGCTGATTATTCAGCTGTAAAAATTGTACAGCTAAAAACCGGTGTATTATTTCTATGACAAAGATTGACTTCTAAGCAAAGCGTTCTATAGTGGAACTCCGTATTTTCACATATTAATTTTACTTGTCGATTTGATCGCATTGTTAGGGGAGCCTTTAATTAAATTAGCCTTACAAAGGCAGTGTTGTTCTGAATGAGGTTAATATTTGGAATTTATTTTCTATTTCACATGAGAATAACAAAATAACGCTTCAATATTACAGCTAAAATAAATTTTATTACATTGGAAAGCATGTATTCATTATTGCACACACGTCCCCATCCCGAAATTATAATCACGTCAATCCATTTTCAAATTTCTATTCTGATTGACATAAAACAGAACATTAACGAGAGAACAATGAAATTCAATTTATCACGTGAATTAAAATTTTTATTCGCTCGACTAACAGGCATCGTAATTCGAGCCAATGTGATATCAACTGTTCGATTCATTCATGTATAATTAAGGCATACATCTTCAAATTAATGAATATGAAGAAAGCAGCTGAGCGTCAAGTTCACATGCCCGAATTTAGGCCGGAACCCCGCTGCCTTGATATTTGGCGTCGAAATGGGGGCGAGAAATTCATTTGGTCGTACTTAACTTGGCGGAAATGCATCCATTGCTTCTCCGCAAAGAAATATGGACGTTAAAATGTTTTCTGCTTATCAGGTTCCATTTATCAGCGCACCCATTTTAAATGTACTGAACGGAAGGTGCGAAATTTGAATCAATTAAAAATATCATATTTCCTTCAACTCATGTTATTAACCTTTATTCAAGGGTATACTGTGTTTTTCGTAGAACTTTATTTATATTATGATAAAATGTAA
Source organism: Zerene cesonia (assembly GCF_012273895.1). Classification (NCBI taxonomy): domain Eukaryota; kingdom Metazoa; phylum Arthropoda; class Insecta; order Lepidoptera; family Pieridae; genus Zerene; species Zerene cesonia. The sequence goes on along the minus strand of NC_052122.1, from coordinate 589,216 downwards.
CTCACAAAAACTATAGATGCAATCTGGACAATGAAAACAATACATTTATATGGCTTGCACTACAAATAACAACAGCCTACAGGCCTTTTTACAGAACGTACCTAGCTGCATACATTTTTTAACACTTCTATTGTATGCAATGCTTTCTTTTTCTGCTTTTAAAGTTGTTAAGGTTTCTTTAAATAACCGAGAATACTAAACCTGGAAAAGTTTGCACATTTTGTTAATGTGATAATTACATTATCCAACGTTTCGCTAGCATCGCTTTAATTTTGGCTTAACGCTGATTCATTTCATAATTTATACAGTACAGTTCATTGGATAGAATTCATCTTCGTCTTTCATTACAGACCAGTGAGGAAGTTTAATAGCTGAAGTGGCTGAGTCAGCTCTTTTCCTTTAGATTTTAGATTATTTAGCGTGAAACTGTCCGACGAGGCTCTGCTATCTTGACTCCCGTCACACAATGCACGAACGACGGGGGAAATTTGAAAGTAGACGTATTAATGTATTTTTAGTCCGGAACGTGTTGAATATTACATAAAATGTCATATCGTCTCTGATGTGATTCAAACAAAAATAAACGTCCAGTTATCACTGAAATAAAAGTTGTAAAGGATTAATAAATTTTCGTAATATATGACGCAGAACTATCTTAACTTTAACGGCCACATTTTGTGACATTAATCGATGTGTAGATGATACTTTCAACCAATATCTTGGCGTCATTTCAAACAGCCGAAAATTTATATTTAATGTAACAAGTTGGCCATATCATTTTTAATAATTTTGACATTAATCGCCTAGTTGGACAAATTCAACACTTACGCTTAGACCTAATTAATCGTAAACGCAATTCGCATTGCAGAAGCGTTATAAGTTTCATAACAATGAATTTTTTTAGCAAATACCCCTATCTGTGAAACTCCAAAACGCACTGAACCTGAAGGTTTGGCACTAGTCAAGTGGTGGTCGCGCGGTTCGAAAGCTCGAAAGCCGACAGAGCGTCCGCGCTGTTCGCGTCCGTGCGCGTTGCGGACAGGCAGGCGAGCGGCCGCGGCGGCGCCTACACGCTACTGCGGCACGCGCTACCCGCGCCGCCCCGCACCGCGACGCAACCCCCACTACGTCTTCGCCGCCCCCCCGCGCCACCCTCGCGCCCCGGCGCCCGCACGCACGCCGCATTCTTGCGTTACCCGCCCTTAGCGCGGAAATCACAAAGAGCGATTTTTCCACATATTGCTTTGCGAACAGTTCACTCATCCGCGAAGTCAGCCTATTGAAAAAGGCAACGTGACAGACTGTGTAAAATACAAGCACCATTGATAAAGAACCATGGGTTTACATTTGAAAACTATATGTATCAGCTCCTTAAAATACCGCACTACCAACTCTTAAATATTTAATCCGTTATTTGACTAGTAAATATTCATTAGACTTCCGTCATGTTGATTTTAACGCGGTGAGGTTGCTACATTCATTGTGTTTATTCTACGTAGTAATAAAATCATAAAAGGCTATTCGTAGATCCACGATGGATATTGTATTATTTAATAATTTAATTGTATAATCTAAATAATATATCACTATTTAAAGAATATGCATTCTGCCCGCAGCTTCGCGCCTCTACTCGATTGATAATTCGCATAGTCACTTATGCCGTGAGATTTCCGGGATAAAACCTATCTCATGTTCTTCATCAGGTCTTTCTTGGCACCAATTTTCATCCGAATCAGTTAAGTGGCTAAGGCGTGTAGAAGTGACAAACAGACAGAGTTATACACTTCAAATATTGGGATCTTTATCTTTTATTTGAGCCTGTTTCATCGACCTCTCATAAAATCGTAGGTAAATTCTTACATTTTGCCTGAATTTCACATCTCTTAATCTTAATGGATTCTGCAGACTTAACCTAGATTAACTCCATTTACTTCTATATGCAAATTTAATTAGCCCAAAAATAACTAGCCCTCAATAAATTATTCTTAATCTCATTCGAAGATTGTTCTTTCAACACAATATAAATGTGAATTTATTTTGTTCTGTTATCTATCTTCGAACTCATTAAGACACTTCGCTACATCAAATTTTATATTAACAGAAACGAAATACTATTATTATTTAAATCAAAGTAATTGACACACGTTATTACAAGTTAAAGTATTAATTTATTTTAAGATAACAAAGAAATATATTGCACAGATTATTTTTTTATATAGTAAACAATTTAAGTGTTATGCTTAAACGGTTACGATAACGTAAATCTCCCAGTCGAATCCTCTAGAACATACCTGGGCAAATTCATCCCTGACTATTAAATGTCCGCTGTCAGAAGGCTGCTGCTATCAATGCGAAAGTTTATATTTGTGTATCATTAAACCACATGAGACTAAACGACAATAACCTAGCAATTACTGCACCCTTTTAGAAGTACCAGTCAAGCGAAGCGGCTTTTGCAGAAACCACTCATTTCATTTATAAAGATGTACAAAAACCGTTTACGAATATAGCGTCTCCTATGAATTATTGAATTCCCACGAAACAAGTGACACCGTTTCAGACCAGAAATTTAATTACACCAAGATGAAGGTGTAAGGACTGCGACTTGAATGCTGTTTACGAGTTGCTAATAACGTTATATTCACACTAATGGTTTAATACAAGCGTTTGACTTAATGCATTCAAATCTTGCTCTGTTCATTCACTTCACCCGAAACTAATTCAAATTTTTGTTTCATTTGATACCTTCAGTATTTTGGTTTTATTTGCATTATGTCGCAACAGCGAACATCAACACAATACTTGAAGACATTATGATTTTTTTGACGTGACAACGTCTTAAATTAGGTTGCGGCTCGGAGTCACTCATGAAAAAGTGTAACGCCCGGTAACGTTACGATGAGTCACCGAACTATGATCGGTCCGCCGCGCGCGCAGCACTAGAGAATTAGGCGCATTGAATCGGCGCGTGCTTGTGTCTCTGTCTTTGTCTTTTTAGTAAACAAAATATATTTTGTATAGTTAAAATTTGTGCACTTCTTATTTTCATTCAATTCCTTGTTCCTATTGTGCAATTTAATAATATTCATATCAATAAATATTCTACCGAGAAAAAGACGATGTCACGTAAAATCTTCGCCCGTAAAACCGACTTTACAGGCAACCATTTTTTTTAAGTCATCGTCGGCAATGGAGTTGGTGGTTCGCTTGATGGTAAGCGCTATCAGCACCCATAAACGGAGCGCCTACGCCTCTTCAAATGGGTTGCCGACTTCAAATTAGAAAGGGATTAAGAAAGGATTGACGAGATGAATAGAGTAAACGACTGGGAAGGGTAAGGAAAATAGAAAATATAAGGATATGGGCCTCCGGCTCCTCCACTCAACGAACGAAACACAGCAGTATGCTATATCACGCCGGTCTTCTGTGGGGATGTGGTACTTCACCAATGCGAGCTGGCCCAATTCGTGTCGACGCGTTCTGGACTACCACACACAATATACCTATATATTATATACCTATATACAAGTTATATACCTATAACAAAGTTGTCCTTAGTGCTTACCTGGCACTCGTACTCTTATTTGGCACTATCATTAATGTAAAATTTTTTAATTTCATTATTTCTAATAAAAACCCACCTTAAAATTTGAAATTTTTCTTGTATCGTTAATATTATAAATGAAAATGCAGCAATGAAATTAGCATGTACCAAGTAAACACAATATGTTTTTCTTTTATAGAAAATTGGAGCGCATATATAAGTGGGTTTAAAATTTATTATTTTCAGATTCAGATTTATTAAGTACCTGGAATGAGACGTGTAAAAATCCTCCTGATTATTTAATGCACCTAATGGCTAACATATGCAGGACCGGAATATATATACAGGGTACACGGACTACCTGATTTTTTTTTATTAATTAAGAACCCGGATCACCGACTCTGGTTACCTCAAAATACGAAATATAAATATCAATCATTTTCTAATGAGCATAAATTCATTGGCAAAATTCAAATGTCCTAGAAATTCGGTAGTCACTATTGCTTATTTCCTATCTTTTTGTTTTCTATACATTTACTCTTCTAATATACCACGTGATACATGATAAGAAGAGTTCGTAAGAGTGTAATGTTCAAATTAATCTAAACTGCTTTTACAATCAACAGCTCAGAAAATAAATAAGGTCCAGTTATTGTCCTTTAATAAGTTAAAAGCCTCACAAACAACGACTGATATGAAAAATTGCTAGTGGTATTTTTCTTTGTTTAACCTTTGAATTAAATATTAGATAATTTTTTAACGATAATTTTATTATTTTTTTGTATTTTATAATATAGGTATGTGATTAAGCTGAGTGTCAGGATTTTTTGCGTAGTTAGGCATTAAAAGTTCAGCTAGAAGTGAAAAAAAGTTAATATGTTGATTCCACATTACATAAATCTTTCTTTAAAGTTGGTTTTATTTCTTATTATTTATACACAAGATACACCTCACATAAGTTTTATTATGGCGACTTAGTTCTTAAGTATAATTCATACTGCCCACGGCATTGGTAATATTATGTGCATAAAAATTACTCCTATATTATGTACATTAAAGTCTCAGTACCAATTTCACGGCTAATTTCTTAGTAACGGTATAAGACAAATCATAAGCTCGTGTCCTTAACACCTAAACATTACGTATAAGCCTAAATTAATTAATTTATCAACTATGTTACAGCCTCGATAATCACGCAACAAGGATGTTTCTGAATCAAATGTTATAAGAGATAAACTGAAATAGTTAACAGCTCTCGTCGGGAACGTCTAGACTATTTCAATGCAAGAAAACTTTTATTAATTACAGCTGGAGTCGACACTTCGCCGCAAGTTTGAGTGAGGAAGACTACTAAGCGCCTTGTCCACTGAACGCATTTTAAACGCTACGAAACGCTACGAAGCGGTCTACGGATACACAGTTATGGATTGATTAATGCAGTAAATCGGTCAACAGGAGCATTTGAAAAATTGCTTCGTTCACTTTTGAACAAGGAATAAAAGATAAATTTCAATTTGTTTATAATAAAGTACTGATTTTATTGGTGGCTCCATTATTGTGTTTACTTAGCTAAAAGAACAATTGAGGATCCGTAACAACATATTAATATTTTTAACGTGTTAGACCTAAATGTTATAATGTGTTAATGTATCGGTTTATATTAATTCATGTTTTGTAAGTTGCGTTATATAACAAAAGATATACAATTATTATCAATGGCTAGTATTAAATCATTCATTTATCTCCATCAATGTAAAAAAGACAAAAATTAGCAAAAGAATTAGAAGCCAAAGCGTATCATTTAATACTAACGAACTCTGTACAAACCGCTGGAGTATTATTATATGGTGTATTATTGTAGAAGAGAAATTCAATAGACGTCAAATAACAGACATGTACAAATTTGAAGTGAATTTAAAATGCATTTTTATTCCTTTTAAGTTGTTCATAAAACCATTTATTATGCACGATTTACTAAACCCCTGTCGGTGCTTGAACTGTATGTAAACTTATAAGTTATTTTATTATGGAAAACCAGCTGGAAAACAGAATATAGGAGATTTGTCTGGGAATTATTCGAAAACCTCTTATACAGAATTTAGTCATTAAATATGCAAAATGGTTCGACTTTAAGTTACTACAATAACGGGAATCCGACTTCGGCGTTACAATAACAGTTATAGCTTCATTGAAGTATTGTTGAAATAGGCGAAGCTGTTCCAGACTTTAGTTAGACGAACAGGCAAAATATCAGTTACTATTGTTTAAAAGCTTTTATTTTTAAATTCTCCTTACAATTTGTTGTACAAAAATCTTTTTGGCTAATACCATTTTAGTTTAATCCATCGAAATATTTTAGTTTATTATATCTAATTTTATCAGTAATATTTTATGATCCTACTAAAATTATAAATGCGAAAGTGTGTAAGGATGTGTGTGTGTTTGGTGCTCTTTTATGCAAAAACTACTGAACCGATTGCAATGAAATTTGGTACGTAGACAGCTGCACAACTGGAATAATATATAGGCAACTTTTTGTCCCGATATTCCTACGGGATACGGACTTACGCGGGTGAAACCGCGGGACGCAGCTATTATATTAACAATTTCGCAACGTAGTAGACGAAAGCTTTAAGGGATCTCGAGGTAACTTCGGTCCTTTAACGACGTCCGTCTCGACGGCCGATGGTCCCGCCCACGTTATGACAAGCTTATTATTTATGTTGCTCAGATTGCAACTTCCAACCTGACTTAAAAGTCGGATATACGGTAGGCGCGCTTTATTCTAATTCATTCATAATCAGCCTTTGAACTTATAGATCGTCTTATAATTATTAGTAATGCACAAAAAAAGACACAAAAAATCTACCTAAAATATCCGACTAAATATAAGGGTGCTGTATCGGAAATGAAATCAAAATGCGGTAAAAAATGTCATAAATAAAAAAGAATGGGGTGAGGTTGGGTATACACAGATTAGTTCTTGCAAATTAAGAAATCGTGAAAAATGTGAAAGATTTAAACCATAAGAAATTTCATACTTATTTTTAATGTAGATATGTGAAAAAAGTCTTTATTTTAATTTCCGACCTCAGATCGTTTTCCAATGGGTTCCAGTTTTAGCCTACTGCATTTTTACTTTTCCCTTCAGCACTAGACTATTTATTATTTTACACTACATCATTACAAATTCTCTTTTCACATATTGTTACACAAGAAAAAAATTGTCTTTGAATATTCAACAATGAATGCATTTTTTATTCATCATATTTATATAATCTTCATTCATATTCAATTCATCATAATATATAAGGTTGCATATAATTTTACCCCAATTTATATGATATATATAATAGTACACGTATATATAGTAGTACACGAGCCTATAGTATTCAGGGATCACGTAAAATTCTATCGGTGAAAGAATTTTTATAATTAATGCAGGAGTTGCCTGTGTAGGCTTATAAACGTTCAAATCCGAATAATTTGAAGTGGAGTTTACAAGTAGATAAGCAACATTATTTATGAAACAAGTTAAATGCATACGGATCAATATAGTGATACCAATTTCTAACTTTATTTTTATAATAATTGAACTTAAGAATTTGAGCGAAAACCCTTATTATGGCTTAACTGCCACACTAATATGTGCATCTTTTTGAACTCATGACTAGCAATATTAATTATGTGCAGAAGATTTTTTTATTTATTTATTTGGTCAACCATCATATGCTCACAGTAATTTTTAAATAGTATATTATACCAAAATGTTTTTGAGAAAAAGTAAAAAATAATTAAAAGTGAGAGAGAAAAAGAGCTATTTCTTAAATTAGTAAAATACAGGCATAATATTTTTCAAAGACAATGTGATTAAATATTAATTTATATAATAACTAGCTGACCCGGCAAACGCTGTTCTGCCTTACTCTTATCATTTAGGGAGATGAAAAATAGATGTTGGCCGATTCTCATAGATACCGGATAAGCAAAAAAAAATTCATCAAAATCGGTCAAGCCGTTTCGGAGGAGTATGGCAACGAAAACTGTGACACGAGAATTTTATATATTAGATTTAGATAATATCACTAGATTGTTTCAAATTGAGTTTTAATTATGATTGAAAAAAAAAGAGAAATTTTTCACTTTAACTGAAAGTCCTCAAACAACGTTAAAACTGAAATTAAATAGAAGTTTAATTAAATTAATACCAAAAATCGTGATGTTAACTATTTGTACAACTTTAATTCCTTTTTTGTATACCAGTCATTGAAACATTTAATTGGTGTGATACAATGAATTGTCAAATAAATAAATAAAATGGATTCAACCTCAGTATCATTGTAATTACTGTCACAGAGCTCGGTCCCTCGGGCCTAATGACAAAACAATACTAAATTGAATTAGTATAATCAGTCATTGATCGCATAATCGGAATTTAAACAGAGGCATTGGACTGTCCCTAAAGAAGGATCGCCATCAGTTGGCAGATATTATTTTATGATATACATCTGTTAGGATAATTTGAAATTTCAGTGGCGCTGTAGTGAACTTTAATCTTATTCTAGAAATTGGTTTCTAGAAATTTGTTATGTAAAATATTTATTTTTGTACCAAACATTTATGTTTAAATCCATTGTAAATCTATTGCTCCCACCGCATTAGCTTTACTAGATACAAGCATAGAATGCTGATATTATAACATTGTATGTGAACATTAATTTGTTTCCGTATTAACTGTTCTACTATGTCTGCTGTTATTTTATTGCCCAAAAAACAATAATCTTATCTTACAATTGAACGCTTTTATGAAAAATAGAATAAATTCTTTAAAGAAGTCCGTTGAAATACGTTTTAAGCATGCGATATCAGAAAACAAAGCATCGATACAAAAAACTCCGTGCCACCGACTTAATATCCTTGTTACAAATGAAATGCAAATAAATATGCAAATAGAGGGCGACAGAATGGGAAGGGGCTATCCTAACACCGATTTACGATACTCTCAGAGGCGGTTGCGGATGCTGGGAAACCCACCGGGAAAAAGGTTTAGTATAAAAAGTTAACTGCTGCAAAGAAATATGCTGCATTTTTAATGTACGCGGTAACGGCCTTTCTACCAAACTTGTACTGGAAACATTTTTTAATAGTTAATTTAGATAATTTAAAAATATTAGCGAGTTAATTTTGTAAATGTGCATTTAATCAACGGAAATTTTCAACTGAAGTCCCAAAACAAGAACACGAATCTCAATACATTTGTTGTTGATTTTTTTTCTGAATAACTCCGTGGGGCTTCAAGCGATTAACGTGATTTTTTGCCGTTTGATCGGTTTTTTTGGCATTCGGTCGGGAAATTGTTTGTATTTGGATTGGTACCTTCCCCCCAGAGACATCGGTAACCGTTTTGTGGAAAATAAAATAAAATTACTGTAAATAGTAACAAATATACACAAACACATTAAAAACTTTCACGTTTATAATTTTAGTAGGACAATTGTACATTTACTACGTCACCTGTCTATTATCTTATACCTTTAAACGAGCAATTCTTGTATATATATATATATATATATATATATATATATATATATATATATATATATATATATATATATATATATATATATATATATATATATATATATATATATATATATATATATATATATATATATATATATAATTGGAATCTCGGAATCGGCTACAACGATTTTCATTAAATTTAGTATATAGGGGGTTTCGGGGGCGATAAATCGATCTAGCTAGGAATCTTTTTTAGAAAATGTCATATTCGTGTTTTATTCGTGTTTTTTTTTCCTGACATCTATTGGTGAATAATAATACTATTTTGCTTCGTAGATAGCTGGACAACTGAAATAACACATAGGCACTTTTTATACCGATATTCCTACGGGATACGGTTACGTAGCACGCTTACGCGGTTTCAACCGCGGGTCACAGCTAGTAATGCTATTATCTATCGTTCCTATATTACAAGAACGAATGGGACGAATAGTACAGAAACTTTGCAATGAAAATAATTTTGAACAATCACACTTATATTATAAATGTAAGAGTTTAGTTTGTTTGGATGTTTTCCGTCAGTCACGCTGAAACTACTGAACGGATTTTTATGAAATTTAGTAGATATACAGACAGGGTATGAGCTGACTTGGGTGATAGGATGATTTTTTTATCCCGTTTAAATGCTCCCATGGGATAAATCAGGATACTTGATATCCGGGCGGAGTCAGGACGAGCGTCTAGTTTTTTATAAAGTTAAGAACAGATGGTCTGCCCTAGGAGCAAATCTGATAACTTGTACAATGGGTCAGATAAGTGTCTCATTAAGCATGGTGACCGTCAGTTGCAGGTCCGTTGGTAGGTTGAACAGTGATGAAGGTAGGGTACATAACAGATTACACATTGTAGCAAGTTATTCTATTCACAAGATTTTATTCAACTAAAAGGTAACTGAAAGGTTGATCTAATCTCGATTTACTTTAATCATGAGCAGACTTTTGTTTTTAAAATTTATTGTAAGTAGAAGCACAGCTATTATGTTATTATAGGTGTATGCGTTTAAATATATTATTCATTATGTTAGGAACAGACTTCTTCGTAAGCTTATAAACATTTTAAATCGGAAATATGGAAAAAAAACAGCTTTTTATCATTGACTATGGCTGTTATATTCGTTATAACTGATAGAATATATTTCGAGCAAATTACCAAACGATTTCCTGACTACGTCGCATTTTCCTTGCACTAGAAGCTAACATTTTAGTCAATATATTCTAAGATTCTGGACGAAAACGATGCATTTATTCAGTACTTAGACACACAATGAGGATTATACTACGACAATTTGAAAGTATAACCATCTAACTCTTACAAATGTTCCTATGTAAACCGTATTCGTAACGATATTACGTATCAACGGGATTTAAATAAATTTTTCAATATATTTACATAAAAAAAATGTTACAAATCAAAAAGTTCATATTTGTCATTATTTATTAAAAAATTTGAGCTGTGTTATGCAAAATGGGTATTTTTACAACATACATATTATGTAAAATAAAAGAGATTCCTTCCCGGTAGTACGTTCACTTATTGAACGAAGACGATCATTTGAATCTGCTCATATTATGGATAAAACGACAGATGTATTACATTTTATATATATTATATGTATATATTAGTACGATTTTACCTAAAATATCAATCAATCTTATATAATATAACACAGTACCGATTGAATTTTATTCCATATAATTTAGCTATTTATTCATATTTTTAGCCTATTCGTTGTAGTTACTTAATATCTAAATTTTTTCTCCTCTCAAGCATCACAATACTAGAGCATACAATATCGAACAATATATCACAAATGCCGTTGTTAAATCACGGTAATGGTATTTTGCGTAACAGTGTCCACAAAGTAAGAAAGTGGCTTGAATAAATAATACAGATTTGCAAAGGCCTCAGAAGGCATCCGCGGTCGCAATGCGGTCCCATGTATGGGGAAGGATAATTGTGTAGACATCAAATATGTATGTAGGAAACTCAATACAAGCTTTAAGATATTTTATAGGATAAACACGCTACTAATGGGAGGAGCACACTTGTAATGGAGCCAAATTAATTATTGTGAGACAACTGGTGGTTGTTGATATTTCCTCGTGAAGCGAGAAAATTGCATGTAATTATTGTATCGTTTATGTAATTCGTAATTATGGAAAACAACTTGTTTACTTTCGTGTAGACCCTAACTGCCAATATTGATCATTGTCGATGTTTTTTTAATACGTTCAATAATTTAGGTAGTGTGTCAAATGTCGTTAAAAAAATGGATGAGTAAAAAAATAAGGAGAATTCACCTTTGAGTATTACCGAAGGTTTAATGAAATTTAAATCATTCGAACACTTCATTTCCATATATTGCCATTTTCATTGCCATCTCAATAACATATTTTTTATTTTTCTTAAAACATTCTAAGTATTGGTGTAATTTCTAATAATTATACAAAACAGTTCCGTCTGAACATTACGAAATCCCGGTGCGGCACCGGCGCGAACCTGTAACGCTGTCGTCACAGAATCTATTCAGACTTCCGCGTCAACTCCGACATTGACTGAAATAATCTAGAGACACTATAAAATAAATAAAAATAAACTGCACATTAATACACGAGTGGGACACAAATACAACGGTATATATAAATGAAACACGCAACTCGTCTCGACATAAAAAGTTGACAGATTTGATATAACATTCTCCGCTTTATTTCGTGTTTGAAGCGGCAAATTTAATGAATTGATCGCTTGTTAGATTGAATAATTAATTTCAGTTACCAAAGAGACTTTAATTATAGATTTTCTTAGGCATATTTTATTAGACTCATTTCGTAGCAAATGTAATAAATTAGTGGTTTCTAAAAATTTCACTTATCGTAAGTTTATAAAACATTACGATGCAATTATGCACACACATACCTTGTTTCTAAATAATTATTTATATTATTATTAAAATCCATCGCATAATAAATATGAAGCCTATAATATTTTCATATAGCATAGGTATACATACAGTAGTTTCGTTTTATTTAATTATATTATATGACGAAAGATCCAATTGTCACTTTTAGTTCAAATCAATTGTAAAAGCAATTACATCGCGTCATCGCACTACACCGAGATGTAATCACGTTCGGAGACAGTATCTTAACCTCACAGATATTTCGAATACAAAATTGATATAAGTTTGCAGTCAAAAGTAATTTGTGTTTTTACGGTATCGGATCTATTAAGATGAGAAGATGTAGCTAAAAATATATTTATACACCAGAACTATTTATATTACTATTTAAAAAATATTTAAAATCTAAATAAGCAAAATGTAATTAAAAAAAGAATAAATTATTTATTCTTATTAAAACATCCTTAAAATATCTCAGATTTTCATCTTCTTATATATAAAAATAATATTAAATGCTTAGAGTCGTATCTATCTTCTTACTATAGATGTGATTATTTAATAAGAAGGAGTGGGTAAGAGATAGAATTCTCAAAGAGAAGGAGTAGTTTGAACTTTGTCCTACGTAGATTCATTCTAAGTACGACATCAGCATGATCAGCTTCTTCATCATCATCATCATCAATCTTGTTGTAGGCACACACACCATAACCAGGCCAAGTGTAGTCGACAATGTCGCTTCGGCGTCGTCATTTTTATTTCTGATTTTAGGCTTAACTCATCTTTGTGTGATGTGTTTATTCTAATTAAGATATAAGAGAGATAAGAATAAGGACTATGCTTTGAAGTCACAATACATGTTGATAAATTATTAGTAAAATAAAACACTTATAGGAATATTAAAGATAAATCACTTATACAATTACAAACCTCTTATGTTTAGACTCCATTCTCTCAACCAAATATTTATCGAGAATCCCGAAATGATATTCAATTTCAAAGAGGCACTTGACCCCTCAACAATATTTTCTTAAATTCTAAGTCTGCGATATTTTTAAGTGGGCTCTTATTGACAACCATTGGCATAGCCTTTGCAAAAACCAAATACATTCACAAATGTTGGCAGCACTGCTGCATCGCATTGCCATCCCCATATTTTAGTCTAGCTGTTGGCATTCCGGCCTGAAGTGATTATTCTCTTGAACGTAATTTACTAAATTGTTTTTTAGGACTTCATCAAGATCCTTCTAAATAAATCACTGTAAATTAAACACAGGTAAGGTGAAAACTGATAATTAAAAGATAATTGAAGAAAAAATACATCAGCATTCATCTCAGTTAAAAAGATATTAAAAAGGAAAAGGTTAATCCACAAAAATTGCTCGAGAAAGTATTTAAATTTAAAGCACAACTCGTAGTAAGTAATTTGTTTCATTGTTTCCCTTCTTATTATAACATCGTATTTAAATATTGCTAAAAATAAATAAGAATAACAACTATTTACATTACCCGACTTTGAAAAGAAGCCCTAATGTATTACGAACATTTGACATTATAAATTATAAATGAACCAATTCCCTTAAAGGCTAAAGCGCTCTGGTCTATTATTTCACCTGAATTATCCAACACATTACGCTTTGTGACTGCATAAACCCAGAATATGAAGTAGTTAACGCTAATTCGTCGCATTACGCAACAGATTAGGCGGTGCATCTCCGGGTAGGTGGCTCTAATGCTTCCACACAATTGTATTGAGACCTTAATAGTGTACTCGATACAAGACGATTGTCTATGGACCGTAATATTGCAATTAGCAGTTTAAAGGCACACGTTTTGATGCTTCTGTTGAAGCGTAATTATTGTATCGGTTTAGTAGGTAAGTAAATAAATGCTCTTTCATATACTTATATATCTATAAGCAGCGTATAGGTAAGACGTGGGAGCATATTGTGAATTACATTATTAAATTTTATGACTATAATTTTTAAAATGGTAATTGTTGCTTTTGGGATGCACTAGGTTAGAGAAGAAAATTATAAAGTTGAAATTATAAATGACTGAGCGTATAAAAAATATTATTTTTTTTAATTATAGGATATTTTTAATAAGAAAACCTATCCGAACCGCGAACTGGAATCGCCATGAATATAAATAAAACAACATACATGCTTGTTACGAAGTTTCGATGATGGTATCTTTGCTCTGGATTTCCAATCCACTAATAAAATAAACATGATACCTCCCCGCTAATTACTCGCTGGCAGTTCAGCATTTAGACAGACAGACTTCGAGGTTTGCGTGACTCACTGAGTGGGTTTGGTTTAAATTGGTCCCCGGGTGACGCAGTCAAACGATTTATTATCCGCCACCGCTGGGACTACAGCCACTCAACACTAGTACGATATAATCATGACACGATCTTCGATTCATCGCCGTTTAACATTAGGTTCTATTCATAAGAACACAAACACCTTACAAATAAATCCTCGTAAGTATTTCTCCTCATCTAATGTAAAATCAAATAGAAGGAAATAGATAACACACTAATAATGACTGGAATCAAATCAAGGGAACCACGATGGCTTGTACCGAGAGAGCCCCGTTGGGAAGATACATTACAGGTCTGTTACAACATGTATGTACCCAATTAATGGCTTTTTCTGTTTCTTTTTCTCATGCTCGGTTGGTTGCCTATTAATTATCGGAATTGGACAAAGAGTTCATAGCCCTTTGACACGGCTAAATGATCTTATGATGTGTTGGCATCTTAATCTTTTTGCATCCTAATACTAATAATATATTGTGTATTGGCTTAGGTGAGTTATTACTTATATAGAATATAGACGTTTATCCCGGCTCCGCCCGGATATCAAGATTCCTGTTTATTCCAAGAAAGCATTTAATTAGGTTAAAAAGTATCCTATCACCCAAATCAGTTCATACGCTGTCTGTATAACAAATTTCATCAAAATCCGTTCGGTAGTTTCAGTGTGATTGACGGGCAAACTTTCAAACAAACTTTCACATTTATAATATTAACTCACGATACACGAAATGATATGGTGAATCTTAAATTTATAGGTATACCCATGCAGATGAATATTAACTCGTGTTAGTGTCTAATTTCAATAGAAATCAGTCGATCTCGAAATGCGGTGCATCATCATTGTGTTTGTTTATTAATTCATTTGATAAATACCAATAATGATTTGTTTAGCTTTAAAATAAAAATATAATTAATTACGATCCTATAATATAAATATTGATAACACATGATCAATGAAAGTTGACAGTTATCATCGCATCATATCCTTTCCCTGAGATGAAGATGTTTTATTGAAATAAAAATAAGCATATATATCTCTCTATCTATTCCCAGACACAAAAACTATACCGTGAAATCACTCCGTTGATATAATATTAGAAAGGATTTAAATTCAAAGAGAAAGTGAGATTATAAGAATGTGTATTATTCAAGCACAATGCGAGTACAATATTATTCGATGCAATTCAGTGGTCGCAACAATATGAAATATACGTTTTGGACTGAGGATTTCTAAGCTTTATTTCATTTGAAATTTATTTTTTCCATTCTTCAACGTCATTGTTATTTTTGTACTTCTTTAACGAAACTTAATCAAAGATTTTCCAAGATAAAAATGAATCGTAAAGAGATCCATCATAAAATTTGTTAAATAGAAATTTATCAACACAACTATCGTCTTTAAATTCTGTTAACTTATTAAGAAGAGTTTTTTTTATGAGGAAACAAAATGTTATAACGATAAACATACAAACAAAAAAGAAACCAGTCTTGAGTCTCCCCGTGACCACGCTCGCTGTAAAGTGTTCGAACCGTCGGGGTAATTATATAACGAATAAAACGCATTTAAAATCTCTTAAAAAGTTGAGAAATTTTGAAAGAATAGAAAAAATTTCTCATTTATAAAGCATTTCAATGCTATAAAACTAAAAATTAAACTCTTAAAAAGTTTTTAATTTCCAAACTACGATTCATATAATATATATATTTTTACATCTAATACGTTGCGTGTGCCTTTTTCGTATTTTTTAAGTATTTAAAAAATGATTTCTAAAATTGATCCCGTCTCGCGCCTCTTAACAAATCTGATCTACAACAATTAATTAATTTTATCACACCGATGTTCTTACCTGAAACATTGTTGAGAATTCAATATACTTCTTATCATTGGTAAAAACAACTTGACGGTTTGAGTGGTTCCTTAGCATACACATACAAGGCAAATGCCTTATCACTGTGTTTTATTGGGTGCGCACGAAAAGAAAATCCACCTGAACATGTTGAGCTTTCGTTTATTTAAAGTATTTTTAAATTGTAATACTTGTAATGTAGTGTTTATAACAATGTAGACATAACGTATTTTGTCTTATGTCCAAAGGCTAGCTAGAGATAACTTTTAGTCGTAAGGCCATTTGTGTCTTGGTTTTTAGTTGCTTGATGTTTGTTTTCTCTATTATGTACAATAATGAATAAATAAATACTTCAGTTAATTACAACAACAATTTGGTTGAGAAAGTGTTTACGAAATACGTGTACTGTTTTGATTACTAATGTTCTTTTTTTGTTTTCAAATTATCAATCTTACAGATTATCAGAAAATTGGCGTTTTGAATTACTAAACAAAACCTATGGTATTATAATAACATTTATGACATCAAAAAATCATGTAAATCCTTTGATGTCATAAATGAATGTATAATAGGTTTTAATCCTTATTATATGTTACAATCTCTTTAATTGCGTTTTTGTTCCTATAATATACTAGCTTTGCCCTGCGGTTTCGCTCATGTTACAATATGATGCTAAATATCCTATAGCCTTCCTCCATCTATCGACTAGTGATTTCGAATCCGAAGTACCTCAGTTTAGCGCATTCAAACAAACAAACCTACGATTTAAATTATTAAGTATAGTTAGATACATTTATCTACTCTACTATTATTAAAATGCCGTATGAATTTTATTTTCGTTCTGCCTTCTCAAAATACGCCACGGACATATTATGACGTCCAAAGCACGCCACTCAATTTTTGGAACCGTCGTATCGACTTTAATTGTAACGTTTGAAGATTGAAATATTACCTTCTTCATTGTTATTTAACTATAGTTTGTAGACATGTTTTTCGTGTAATAACACCGTTTTATACTTTAATTGATTTCGTATTGATTTTACGTGTAAAGCCGCGTGGTTTTAGACAAAAAAATAACAACACTCCATTCCTAAGAGTTATTTAATATAATATATAAATATAGAATACATTTTATATTGGAGACATCCCAATGCCATTGCGATACCTAACGAAACTCGAAATATATAATCATAGCGAAACATTTATAACAAAAACGTCAAATGAAAAAACGACCAAATCGCCAAAAACTATACAATTATCAGTAAAAATTACCCCTGAAGTAACGCCAACGCCTGTCAATGTATCACAGTAACTTGCAATAAAACAATTGCATTTTATATACCTTCTTAGATGAACCACATGAACCAATGCATAGTAAAGGAGCAATCATTAAATACAACATTTACTTACGCCGAAATATCTCACCATAATACAAGTTGTTTTACCACCGCTGCCAAAACTTTTTCAAATTACTTTCCAATCAAGAGGTCTGCCAAGAGCAACAGGAGATGCATCAGGTGAGCTAAGTTATCAGTTAAATCTATACATGTCAGATTTTGTAATAGAAGTGAGCATGCTTCAGGTCACTCTTCCAAGGTTTAAACGATTCTCTCAGGAAATTGATGATGACAGATAGGAGGTAAAGTTAAATAATGCACATTATAATTTAGCGTATTTGGTTATATTTTGGACTTAATATAATAACATATCCGGCTCCCATCAAATGTGGGATCACAAGACAAAAAATTTCCCATTTGTAGTGTGTTGTAATAGTGCAAATTTGTGTACATTATTTATGACATAACACTAATATCTTTTAATAAAAACTCACGCTTCATTTATACTTCATCCCATCCGGTCGTAATAATATCATATGTAGCGATACATCGCATGAAATAAATTTAAACAAAATGTCTCAATTACTGTACATATAAAAAGCCAATGTAATAAATTTATTGCATTTAAAAAATCATATCCGTTACGTACTCTAATTGTGAATATATCTTAATTAAAAATTTATGTTGAAATGTTTTTGAATATTCTGTCAGAGGACGCGATGTGGCATTTACGATATGTTAAAAAAATTATGAAATTGACGAAACAAATTTGTAAATCATAATTTTTTTCTACAAAAATACTTCGTACTTCCATTCCGTCCATTAAATATCACATAACATTTCTCGCTTACTGGATGTATAACACAGTTTACTGTAACGTTGTAATTTTTGAATGTGCAAACTTTTTAATTTTATTACTTCTTTGAAAGCCAATCTGGGATTCTAAGGGATATATCTCCGACTCCCTCAAGACTAACTCGCGACTTCGGTCCGTGCTTCTCAGAAAAAGTAGGAAAGTTACAAAAGAAATCACTTAAGGAACCGATCACTACCATTTCGAAGGGCACTCGAACAAATCACACACACCATTCGGAAATATAATGAAAACCTGTAATATATAAGATTTTTGTTTAATCTAGAATGCGTTTACGCATATAAAAGGCCCTCGGGGACAAGGTCTGCGTCATATAGAACTTCTACTGAAAGCAGTGCACTACCGACTTAATTCCATTATATTTCGTCGAGCCACTGGGGGTTAATAGCAGCAATTATTTATATTCACGAATCCACACCTTTGATATAATACTAGATGACTATAATACTAGTAACCAATTACCACACGCTCCATCTTATTGCATTATTCAATAAAATTATTTATACCTTTGCCCTATTCGATTCAGATATTAAAAAGATTAAACACCCACCCATCCATTTACTTAGTTTCAATTTTATTGCAATAATTGGATAATCAAGTTTATATCTCCACATTTTAAAAATATCTCTAGTCTGAAAGTACTCAATAATATAAAAATAGTTTTATTTATAGCATAACAAATTAAATCAAATTGTTATCTGCTTCGCTTTTTTTTAAATAACAATTAATTGATTGTCTAATCTTCTTCAAAAGCCCCTTTAATAAGCGACTGAATAAATGTTTTCATTTCGTTCAATATTTTAAAATCCTCCATTATACTATACATAAGTTATGTTTGTTACTGTACAACAGAATATAATCCCAAAAACATTTTCAATCGAAGGCTTCTTCAAGTTACGGTAATTCTAAGGTAAGTACTGAATTTATTACACATAAACTTATTTATAATGTGTAAGTATATAATTTATAACACATTTAATTTATAACACAATATGAATATAGAATATTTCAATCATCACTAATTCAATACCAACGCACACATTTGTTGTATATACTAACATATACTGCAAAGAGCTGATCGGACTGGTCACCAATCGAAGAGGTCTTAAACTTAGAAGACTTACAAAACTATCAGTTTTCAAACCATGAGACTTCTACCGAAGGGGCGCAGTAGTACACAATAAAAATGATAATAAAACAACAAACGAATATTAGTTACCCGCGTTTTAAGGTACGATATTACGCAAATCGTTAATTTGTATCATTTAAGCCATTGCAGAACGTTACTTAAACCCGTTCCGCATTATCCAAAGCTGGGTGAGACACGGTAATACACTAAGCCGGACATTTACAGTGAAAAAGTGGATTTGTAATTATAACTACGCAATTTGTTGGGATTTTTTTTTGTTATAGTGGGCATTCAAGGTTGGTGGTAATGACCACCACCGCCCGTGAACATTTGCGAGATAGTGCTTCTGCAAATGCGCTCCCGCTTTTAAGAAGAAAATGATTAGGAGAGAATTGACGACTGGATAGAATATATTGTATTGAAAGCTGGATTGTTTAGCCTTAGAATTTTCAAAGGTTTCATCTTGATATATAAAAGCCGACTGACAGAAAAAAACAAAAAAAAAACAATTCCTTTATTCACCATTACAATCAAAATGTCAATTAACCTTATTAACTTTTTGTCAGACAGTCGAAACTGGGTCTTAAAGCTAGTAAATATATTACATAACATGCAGAAAGACAGATTTTATTGTTGCCACTTGGCTAGGGTACTTTAAAAATAACAAGCAGAATAAATAGTTTGGGCGATTTGCATTTTAAGGTTGGGGTGAGGCCGCAAATAAAACAGAATTGAATGGCTCAAGGTATAAATTATTACAATCCTTAGAACTTAATTAAAAAATTAACAACACCATTCAGACAAAACGCTTATTTAAAAGAACTTTAACATTTGCTTGACTTCCTTAAATATTTAATATCGAGATGAATAAGCCATTCTGTCTATTCGTTAATGATGATGATGACGATGCTCTCTTTTCCGATGTAGAAGACTTTTGTCTTTCTTCTCTCTTGTTATCACTGTCCAAATTATAACCGGTGAGCCGATGAACAGTTACTGAAATCCTATTTGGAGAAAAGGAAAGTATACCTTACCTACATTATTATCAATGCGAAAGAGTGTTTGTTAATTTCTCCTTCACGAGAATTGGGCAATTTTATGATATGATTTTTGCGTCTCGGGATAGCTAGAAGGCTAGATAATGACATACTATCTACGGTGGAAAAATCTTTCTCCTATGTGAATTTCGTAAGTTCGGTGGAGTAAGCCGCGGGTAAGCATACATAATAACCTATTTTATAAAAACAAATCCAAATCAACCTGAAAATGTACAAATGTTTTATAAAACAATCAGATGACCTTCATTCTTTCAAGTGCACAACAATCGTCGAAAGCTAAACTAATCACGAGATCCATAATTCGATATGGCAGTAAACGGCCAGGTTGTTGATTTTTGGCAGCGTTCTGGTAACCTTCATAACAGCACAATAGCAGCAAAGTTCTGTACAAATGCGCTTTAGCTGGTTTGATGCGAGCCACCCAGAGTGTGGGGCAGACAGATCGGCGCCGAACAGCTTTCATATACCTATAGGAGTATGTATTAAGGTTGAATTTAGATATTTGTGCCGAATGTTTGTGGCGTCTTGTAAGCTAATTTACTTTGATAACATTTATTGAATGTTATAACTTATTTGGGGTCTCTTGTTTGTTTGTAATATTGTTATGTTTTGAACAAGTCTTTTGTATTTTAATTTCTTTGAATAAATAAAACAGCACGCTGATGTACACCTGTTGAAGAAAATAATGTCATTACACGGGTTTTAATAAGCCACTTAATGTATCGCCCTATAATTTATGTGATGGGAACTACTGGTGAAGGCAACGACGAAGTTTAATTAATTGTCTTTCAAAGTCCAAAGTAATTCGTAGTAATATTATAAATATCTAACTTTATCCACAAAATAATTCAGAGATAAATTTATCTTATTAACTTTCATTAATATACGAACACTTTTAACAAGTGAAACCGCGGCGAGCGGCTAGTGAAAAATGAATAGAACACAATGAGGGTTATAATAGGCCTGACTTTTAAAGCTGCGGCCTAGCATTTAGTTGTGAAATGTCGGCGCAAATGTGTTCACTTCAGCGTGAGAAATTGAATTAATTATATCAAAAGCTGTTTGTGTTATGCGCAGATAAACGGTGAAATGATTATTGAATGTACGTGCATACCAGCTATATCATAGAGTAAGTATTCGTTTGAAAATAACCCTCAGCATTTATGATTGAATGCAACTAACATGTATGACTACTTTTGTTTATATGGTTTGTAACTTTAACTATAGACATATTTAAACAAACAACATAATTGGGATGTTTGAAACAATTATTTTAAAAGAGCGTCTGACCTGAATTAATCCGTCTCCCTGACATGAATAATAAGTTTGGACTTTTGATTTTTACCAAATAATAAATGACATTTGAAATGTTTTTCTAGAACCATCGATTATAAAACTCTTTTATTATTTTGTATTTTTTTAGCTTGCCAAGATCCTGCATAACCGATTGTACTGAAAGGCGTAATGGATCTATATTTATACTACTAGGTGGTAGTTGTCTAAAACACTTCTTAGAGATTACATTAGATAAATATTTTGGTCCTATGGATGTATCATGTATGATCTATATACTTGTCTAAATTGTTTTGTTTTCGTAATATCTAATGTGATTCGTAATGCGGGTGGGGTAGCTGGAGGCCCGTTTTCTTCACCCGTACAGTCCATCATTCCTTTTAATTATTTAATCTTTTACCTATTAAAAGCAGGCAATTGGTTGCCCACTGTGTCATAAAAAATTTAATTCTATGCTTTTCCCTGTTAATATGATAAATTGGAAAGTATCTCCTATCTATCCGTCTGTCTGTTTGTATCTTCTTCACGCCTAAACCAATGTTACGATTTGGATAAAATTAACACAAAAATAGTTTGACATCCGAGAAAGGAGATAGTCAGATCCCGGATTACTATAAAAAAACTAACTGTTCTGCCTTACTCTTATTCTTTCGGAGTATGAAAAACAGATGTTAGCCAATTCTCAGGCCTACCCGATATGAAAACAATTTTTTTTTTAATTTGTCCAGCCGTTTCGCAGGAGTGTAATAATTAACGTTATGACACGAGAACTTTACATATACGATTAATGTATTCTACGGGAAAGGAGTCTAGGTAAAACCCTGTACGGAAAACTAGTTTCTTATATCCTAAGCTACGAATTGACGGCCTGAAGGGTTCATTGTTAAGGAAGAAACACAAGGATATATTACACTGAAAGTGCCTCTTAGTCTTTTTCGTGAGCCTGACCCAATTCGTGTTGAGGCATAACTTGACAAGCAATGTCTTCACGAATAACGGCTGTTTGAATGATGCTGACATGATAAAATTCAACGGAATTATTGTATTTCAAATTGCTATATTGTACTAGCAATCTTCTAATTCCGATCTAAGTTTCTGAGCTTCCTGAGCTTGTATGATGGCTTGATGGTGTATGCAAACGTCATGTGTAACTTCTGTTAAGGTGTTACCGTCATAAAGTAATGACTAGTTATTAATAAAGATGTTTTGTGAAAATGAGGAAAAACATCCATGATATTGAAACATCCTTCATTGGTGCTCCTCCCCTATTGGTCTATATATATATATATCCTATAGACTATAGCTTTCCTCAATAAATGGGCCATCTAATACTGCAATAATTTTTTAAATCGGAACTGTAGTTCCCGAGAATTTTCCTAATTTAAACTTTTCGTTTAATGTTCCTTTTGTTAATCGAATAAAGTAATACTTCTTTCCCTTGATTTGATTTGATTATCAAAACAGTGACCAAACACCGATTAAAATAGCCCTCGATTCGAAGTTGACACTACTATTTGAAAATGCTTTCAGAAACATTCATATTTAATGATTGAGCAATGGTCATCGAAATATCTAAACAAATCATTGATTATATATTTCCAGCCAGTTTGTGGATTGTCGTAGATCCAAATATTGCAACAGCACGGCCTATTTCTCGCTAGATAACAATATTAAGTGAGAAGTTGTGTCGTTCAATGGAAGCATTCTGGGCACCTTCCAAATGACTTTTAATATCGATAAGGTGAAGGTTATATCGCAGGAGAATAGGCTCGTGTTTTGTTTAATACTGCCTATTATAAAACCTTATTTGATTCATTCAACTAATTCAACAATATCAGCATGTCTAGATATTCATTCGAATTTATGAATAATAAGAATAATCCTTCACGATCAACTGTTAAACCTGGGTATACACTTTTGTGTTGTGTTAAATTTTATTAACGTTATTCGTTGGTATTGTTTACATCCTTAAAAGAATTTTCGGTATAGTAGTTGATGCTTTTCTTACAGTTTCCTAATGACAACTGATTGAACGCAAAAAGAATGTGAACTTATTAATATTATTTATTTATACTACACATAATTGTAATCGTTTAATAGCTGTTTCAAGTTAAAGCCTTTGTTTTTAAGACAGTAATGACTGAAAACGGCGAGTTTTTTCAAATATTTCGTTGTTCCATATTGTATGCATTAGCATACAGTTATGTAATAATGTCCCAGTGTACGATAATTATCACTACTTCAGATGGCCGAGGTTCATGATTATAGTATTTTTAGACACGTTTTTTCATCAGTCAGGCGATAATAAAATGTCATCTTTTAATTGAATCTTTAGCTTCACTTCTCAATATACGATTTCTTTAAAGCTGGTACTAATCTGAAACTTACGATTCAATATTAGATAGTGACTTAATCGAAGAGATTAGACATCAGAAATGAAGAGTTATATCAATATAATCCGCCTAGATCTGCAGTCTTTAAAATTTCCATTCAAACGTCTAGTCGCTCATAAAAAATCGGTGAGGCGAGCATAACTTTTCTATTTAATCAATGATTTTTTCCCTCGAACTAAGTGTTGTAATGGAATCGCGTGTAGAAGTTAGACCGAGAGCTAGTTAGTGAGTTCGAACAATTTTAATTAATGAATTCTGTTTGGAACTACAGCTACGGATGTACGGAACACGACGTATCTCTTGTTTTGGGTTAACGTTTACTGTTGCTTTTCAATCAACTGGTAATTGTAACTTCTGTACATATTAAGGTTAGTATTGAATAATTGGTGTTAGTTGAACAAAAATTACTCGGTCGAGATAATGTGCGTTGTTTTTAGGTTTGAGGGAACATGTTAGTCACCTGTGACCTCGTTAATAAGTATTTGTGTCAGCAGTAAGGTTTGGAAAAAAGCCACAGGATGCCTTTTACTTAAAACAGGCAGTGCTTATGTACATTCTCCAGGTATTATTTAAAGTTACAACAAAAATAACACGGCATGTCCTTCAAATATGTATTTTTACTTATATAACATCACTGCAAGTACAAGAAACAGCAACTAAACTCAGCAACATCAGGAATTTCCCAAAATACCTACCATAGCTGGTACAGCGCTCGCAAAATTATGCTATATATGTATATGCTAAGACATAGTTCCATTGAAACCTAAATTGGTGAAGGAATTACTTGGTGTACGTGCCTTTGCCAGAGCGTCTGCGGCGCCTAACAGCTTTACATCCAGCGCTTTTCAGCCTCAGCTGGAGTAGGACTTATTTTGACAGTAATTCCCGCGTCGAGTGCACGGAGATAGTTTTAAAGTGTATCCAATAATGCTCCTTTAAATATTTTGGCAAAATATGACAATTTTATTTAATATACTAATTTGTTTTTTAGACCACTATTTAATAATGGATTTTAAAGATAGTAAAAGGGTATAAGAGTGGAGTCAAGAAGCTTGCGCCGTATTTTTCTTATAATATTAGCACCGACGCGGAGTTAGATAATTGTTTTTCAAGTTTATAAATAACTTATAGATAAATGAGTATACATTATTTGCATCTATAATGGATGTCTATGTTAAAAAATTAATGGATCTACACAGATTTCGAGATTACTACCATAAGGTACATGATAATTGCCACAAAATCCCAATTCATTTACACACAGCATAATGTAACTGAATAACAAAAATAATTAAAACAACAACGCCGAAAAGCGGTTATGAAACTATTTTTATCAACCGAAATCCGTTGTATCCACCATAAAACAAAAGCACAACGTTGCAGTGAAAGCGGCGTTATTGCCAGTGTTTTTAATTCCAATTCACAGCATGATTCGCGGCTAGCAACGCCAGGTTTTACCGCATTCGGTGCTCAGTAGCGAACCGCTGCGATATTGCGGGAGCGGCGTGCCGGCTGTCCTGCAATCTCGATGAACTTTGTGCACTAGATTTAACACGATTTACTAAGGTTAGTGTCTCGAAACTTTTGGTGCTGCTTCGATACTTATTTGTCGAAAATAATGTGTATAAAACACTGAATAACATACGTTGAGGTGTCTTCGCGCGATCGTTCGAAGGCATGTTATTGGTCTCGTTCGTGGATCGTTCAAAGGCATATGCCGCACTATTTTTTTTTTCTTTCTTTTCTGAGATACTAACAGATACAACAAACTTTCTATCGAGTCACATTTCAAAATAAATTACTTGAAAGCAAATGAAACAGATAAGTAAATAAATTTATAAAGAATTGTATTTATTTCTTATATCATAGCGGACAACTGAGCTCGTGGTTGATGGTAAGCGTCCTTCATTACCGCCCATTACCGCATCATTACCGCCCATTATTATTACCGCTCATGAGCATTCGCAGAGGTAGTGTCTCTGCGAATGCGCAGCTTGCTTTTAAGGAGAAAGGAAAAGACCACTGACTGAAAAGAACAAATGGACTGGGAGGGGTGAGAGAAAAGCTATAAAGGGCTATAAGCAATAAATAAGTAAAGGTTATGCATACACTATCTAAATACGTCTTAAATCGTTTTAGTTATATTACTGAAAATCATGAATATGTTTGAGTAATAATGAACTGAGTAAAAAAAATTATCATAAAATTGGGCATTCATTGTGAAACGGCATCAAAAACAACTATTCCAGGTATTTAGGTCTCTGTAAATTTTGCTAACGTTCAGCCTAACTTCATGCGTAATTCAAGCAGCGCCTGTTTTGAGCTAAATTCCTAAATTCTCGTTTACAGGCCATCCTGTGTCGCCAACAGTCCAATTTCACATTTAAACAACGCTTTAAGTAGATACCGCAAACCGTGCAGTCGGAACAAATTTTAATTGAAAATGAAAAGCGAAAAAACGAAGATCCTCTGGCGAACTTTAAATTAAGTTTTGTTGGAGAAGTGCCGTATTTATATTTAAATGGAATATTAAGGATAGAATAGAGCGAACTCAAATTCAAACATTAATTCCTTTAACTGCATATAGAAGCTTTAAACCGTAAAAATAATACATACATTATGAAATTTTCCACCGCAACGATTCGGAGAGCAGTTTCTACAGATTAAATCAGGCAAGGAACTCTGGAGTTGCTCTTTTGAAATTATATCAATATTACTATAGATATTTTAATATAATAATAATGTCAGAGAACTGTCCTTATCGACAACATTCTAGAATCAGAAAAGATTATTGATAGCAAAAAGGCTTGCCACAAACTTCTTTCACGTATATTACTTTATTTTTAATATTTCTTTCTTTATTTTTACGCTATTGACGAGTTATGTAAATAAATATTATATAATATGTAAATTATTTGCATATTATATAATATGATATGTAGAAACTAATGTTTGGAACTGCAAAACTGATTCTGGGCTGTCACGAGAAGATATGTATAGGTAATACCTATACATATCTTCATTTAGGTTTTATCGCAAGTAAACTCCAACGACTCCGAAATACTAAATGTATTTAATAATCAAACAATACAATAAATTCCATCACCGACCTGGAAACTTTTAGTAAATAAAAAAAGTGGCGTTCCATCAATTGAAAATTTAAAAATCTTGCATTGGCAGACACGCTTCAGATCATGGTCATGGAACCCGCCACACCATCGAGGCAGTTACCTAACAATGTATAGTGAGGACCAGAGTCTCCGACTCGACACTAAATAAAAAACCGCGCACTTTCACCAAATTCTTAGTGCATACTTTTAATCAACGTTATCTTGCATTTAATGGTCCACTTAGCTTGATTAATATTTCACAGGAATATATTGTGACTGGGTATTTTGAGCTTCTTTGGTTTCAACTGTGAATTAAAATTAAATAATATTGCGGTAGATTATAATGTGATGCGTTTCGTTATAAATGTACATTTATTATAATCAAGTAGCTAAATTCTAAAAAAATTGGCTTATCTAAAATTCTAAAATATATAGATCACATTCAAATTGTTTTTTTTTTTGTGTGTTAAATTATTTAATAATTAGTTTGTTATTATGGTATTCGTAAAATAAATTTCAAATCTATATATACAGCTATTATACTCATTTTAAAGGTTAGAATTTTTTTAATACGAAAAAATTCGATCATTAGGCGGGAATAGAACCTGCTACTCTTTCACCGTTCTCTTAAAAAATTTTCTAATTCCCTAATTCTATATACACTATAGTCGCATAATTTAAAACTCACCAGAGGTACTTCACTCAATTATTCAAAATACCACCCTCTTGGGCAAGTGGTGCTCATCAGCAGATCTCCAATCAAGTGTCCATCTAACGTTATGATACTTCATATGTAGATGTAGTGTAAAACAAAGACTTGTGGACGGACGGTCGTAAAGACATTAAATTACACTGATGTATTTGCTAATTCGACTAGAAAGTATTAAACATATCGTAAGCACATAAATATATATCGTTATGATGACGAAAAATATGAGTCTATATGTAAAATATGCTTACAGAAAAGGAATGAATCTAATATATAAAATTCTCGTGTCACAGTTTTCGTTGCCATACTACTCCGAAACGGCTTGACCGATTTGGATGAAATCTTTGTGCTTATCGGGTAGGTCTGAGAATCAGACAACATCTATTTTTTATAACACCAAATGATAAGAATAAGGCAGAACAGCGTTTGCCGGGTCAGCTAGTAAGAATATATATTTATATTCGTCAGGGAAAATATACCTAGTCTTACCATAAATATTGTAATAAAGAAAAAAGAAAATTGTTAACTGCAAATAACATTTATTACTTTTA